>NC_088375.1:98217500-98517500 GCF_037993035.2 Macaca fascicularis
GTGGCCTTCCCCCAGCTCCGGAGCTCCGGACATTCCACCACATCGGGCCCGCTCAGAACAGGGAGTGCTCCGAGGCGTCAGGGCCCAGGACCATGATCCTGAGACTCAGTCCAGTCCTCCACCCTGTCGCTTAGGTATTCTTTTGGATTCGTGGTCGCTCAGGAGCTCCTGCCTGGCCCCTTCTTGCCTCACCCAGCCAGAGCCGTCAGGGCTGGCCAAGGGCGAACAGCTGGCCCAGAGGCACGTGGACTTTTTCTCATAAGGCCACCACCACGGTCGCTCTTCCCCAACAAGACCTGGCTGTTGGGCAAGATGGTGTGGGGAGTTGGGGGTTGGGGTATGGCCCTGCTTTGCTCCGTCCTGGCACTATAGCCAGCAGCCGGATCCCCGGTGAGAGGGGCTGAGAGAAACCCAGACACACCCTGTCACAACCAGGAGGAAATCCACAGCCCCACACACAGACACACCCGGGTGCTCGCGTGTGGAAACTCACACGCGCCCGTGCACTCACTCACACACACACGCACGCACACACAAACGTCTTGAGGGAGAGCAAGGAAGACATGGATGGAGAGATTGAAACTGGGGGAGGGAGAGAGACAGCGATCGAGAGAGACAGGGGAGGGGGAGAGGGAAAGAGACAGAGAGGCAAAGAAAGAAAGAGGGACAGGGAAAGAGAGAGACAGAGAGACAGAGGGAAGGCGACAGGAGCGTGAGGTGCAGGGGCAAACACAGAAGAGAGAGGGGGAAGAAGCTAGAGAGCGAGAGCAATAGAGCCTTGGAGAGGGCGTGCCATGCTCCGTAGGCCAGGGCCCTTTTGAGCAGGCCAGGATAGGGTGGAGGGGGATTGGGCTGGGCCAGAACAGGGTGGCCAGGCCATCCATGCGAGAGGAGTAATGGAGCGCTGAGACCGATTTTGTCTTGGATTAATTGCTTGTTTTGGAGGTGGGTTTCATAGGCTCCTTCTTTTGTTGGCACCTCCCTGGGCTCTTGGTGCGGTGCAGAGGGCCCTTGGATTTGCAGAGTGCCCCCGCCCCTTTGGCGGGAGCCATGACACCGGGTGTGCCCACGGGGCCTAAGGCCTGGGTCTCTGGCGTGTCCTCGGGACTTTAGTTTACACGAGTTTGGTGGGAATGGGAATCCGGGTGCACAGGGACTATTTTCCTGGTGGCTGGCATAGCAATGTCCTTCCCCCTGATAAAACAGGCACTGAATTCTGGAGTGGAGGTCTTGGCTGGTGTGTGTGGCACCCGCTGACCCTGGCCACCCCTTCCCCCGGTTTGGAAGATTACGGGGGTGCCGGATGAGTGTAATGAATTGCCTCGGCCTTCCGGGAGCAGGAAGGCACCACGAACTGCAGGGAACCCGCGACTGCGCCTTTGGGGTCAGGCCCCCTGCACTCCGGGGCTGGAGAAGGGGCCCTGGCAGGGCGGCCGCGAGGCGTGAGCAGTGGTATGCTCCTACAGTAGGCCAAGTGTGGTGGATCAAGCCTGTAATGCCAGGACTTTGGGATGCCTAGGCGGGTGGATCAGGACTTCAGGAGATCTAGGCCAGCCTCGCTAATACAGTGAAACCGCGTCTCTAATAAAACTGCAAAACATGAGCCGGGCGTGGTGAAGGGCACCTGTAGTCCCAGGCTGAGGCAGGAGAATGGCGTGATCGCGGGAGGCCGAGCTTTTAGTGAGCCGAGATAGCGCCACTGCACTCCATCCTGGGTGACAGAGCGAGACTCCGTCTGGAAGATAAAGAAGGAAAGACAGGAAGGAAGGAAGGAAGGAAGGAAGGAAGGAAGGAAGGAAGGAAGGAAGGAAGGAAGGAAGGAAGGAAGGAAGGAAGGAAGGAAGGAAGGAAGGAAGGAAGGAAGGGAGAGAGAGAAAGAAAGAAAAGAAAGACAGAAAGAAAGAAAGAAGAAAGAAAGAAAGAAAGAAAGAAAGAAAGAAAGAAAGAAAGAAAGAAAGAAAGAAAAGAAAGAGGGAAGGAAAGAAAGAGGAGAGGAAAGAAGAAAGAAAGAAAGAGAAAGAAAGAAAGAAAGAAAAGAAAGAAGGAAGGAAAGAAGGAAGGAAGAGAGAAAGAAAAGAAAGAAAGAAAGAAAGAAAGAAGAAAGAAAAAGAGAGAGAAAGAAAAGAAAGAAAGAAGAGAGAGAGACAGAAGGGAAGAAAGGAAGGTAGAAAAGAAAGAAAGACAAGAAAGAAAGCAAAAAAGCCTAAACCGCCCGGTATTCCCAGGCGGTCTCCTATCCAAGTAATAACCAGGCCCGACCCTGCTTAGCTTCCGAGATCAGACGAGATCCGGGGCATTCAGGGTGGTATGGCCGAGGATGTGGGCAGAGGCAGCTGGGTGCCCCAGGAGCCTGGCCCAGCCATGCCCGCCGGCCCGGGGCCGCCGGGCTCGGATCAGGACCCCCGTGACACTGGCTCTCGGCCTTCCCCCGGCTCCCGGGCTGCCAAGCTTCCACCACGTTGGGCCCGATCGGAACATTCAGTGCTTGGAGGCCTCAGGGTCCAGGGCCCACGATCGTAGGACCGGTACTCCGCCCTGTCCCGGAGGTATTCTTTTGGATCCCTGGTCACTCAGGAGCTCCTGCGAGGCCCCTGCTTACCCCACAAACCCAGAGACGTCAGGGCTAGTCAAGGTCGAACAGACGGCCCAGGCGCGTGTGGCCTTTGTCTCACAACGCCCAAAGAATGGTCGCTTGTTCCAACCAGGAGCCGGTCTGTGGCCAAGAGGGCGTGGCGATTGGGGATTGGGGGATGGTCCTACTTTGCCTTGGGCTGGCAATAGAGCCGGCAGCGTCATCCCGGGTGAGTCGGCTTTTGTCTTAGATTAATTGCTTCCATTGGAGGTGGTTTTCGTGGGCTCCTTCCTCGGCTGGCAGCTGCCTGTGCTCTTGGTGCTCTTGGTGCGGTGCGGTGGACCCTTAGATTTCCAGAGTGCGCCCGCCCGTTTGGCGGGAGCCGTGTCTCCGGCTTGTTCCTCGGGACTAGAGTTTACACGAAGTTGGTGGCAATGGGAATCCAGGTGCACAGGGACTCTTTTCCTGGTAGCTGCCGAAGCAATGTCCTTCCCCCAGATAAAGTAGCACTTGCGTTCTGTAGCGGAGGTCTTGGCTGGCATGTGTCTCACCCGCTGCCCCTGTCGGCCCCTTTAACCGTATTGGAAGGATGTAGCGGGGTCTGATGAGTGGATTGAATCGCCTGCGAGTTCCGGAAGCGGGAAGGCACCGCGAACAGCAGGGAACCCGTGCCTGCGCCTTTGGGGTCCGGGCCACTGCCCTCCCAGGCTGGAGCCGGGCTCCTGGAGTGGAGGCGGCGAGGTGGAAGCGGTGGGATGCTGCCGCCTGGTGGTGCTTTGGTGGCGGACCCCCAGGAGGAGGTCACCGGCTGCAGTGGGGGTGTAGGCAGGCGATAAAGGGGGAGCAGAGTCAGAGGAGGTTGGGAAGCATGGCGACAGTAGGGGGAAGGGAGGGAAGGGGGAAGTCACAAAAGCCTACAGCATGCGGTGGATCACGCCTGTAATCCTAGCACTTTGGGAGGCCGAGGAGGGTGGATCACGAGGTCAGGAGATCCAGACCAGCCTGGGTAACACGGTGAAACCCCGTCTCTACTAAAACTACAAAACATCAGCCGGGCGTGGTAGTCCCAGGTGCTCGGGAGGCTGAGGCAGGAGAATGGCGTGAACCTGGGAAGCAGAGCTTGCAGTGAGCCGAGATTGAGGCACTGCACTCCAGCATGGGTGACAGAGCGAGATTCCATCTGGAAGAAAAAGAAAGGAGGAAAGAAAGGAAAGAAAGGGAGAAAGAGAGAAAGAAAGAAAGAAAGAAAGAAAGAAAGAAAGAAAGAGAAAGAAAGAAAGAAAGAAAGAAAGAAAGAAAGAAAGAAAGAAAGAAAGAAAGAAAGAAAGAAAGAAAGAAAGAAAGAAAGAAAGAAAGGAAAGAAGGAAAGAAAGAAGAAAGAAAGAGAGAGAGAGAAAGAAAAGAAATACAGAAAGAAGAGAGAAAGAGAGAAGGAAAGAAATGAAGGTAGAAAAGAAAGAAAGACAAGAAAGAAAGCAATAATGACTACAGCACCCGATATTCCCAAGTGGTCTCCCATCCAAAGACTAACTAGGTGCTACCCTGCTTACCTTCCGAGATCAGACGAGATGGGGCACGTTCAGGGTGGTATTGCCATAGACGCCGGCAGAGGTGCCTGGCCGCCACAAGAGCCCAGCCCAGCCATGCCCCTCGGCTTCCAGCCGACATCGCCCACCCGGGGCCTCCCGGCTCGTATTGGGACCCCCGAGCCGCTCCTCCGCGGCCTTCCTCCGGCTCCCGAGCTGCCGAGCTTCCACCACGTCAGGCCCGCTGGGAACAGGGAGTGCTCCGAGGCATCAGGGCCCAGGGTCCACCATCCTAGGAACACGTCCTGTCCTCCGCCGTGTCGCGGAGGTATTCTTTTGGATCTCTGGTGGCTCAGGAGCTCCTGCAAGGCCCCCTCTTGCCGCACCCAGCCAGAGTCATCAAGGCTGGCCAAGGGCGAACAGGAGGCCCAGCAGCGCGTGGCCTTTTCCTCACAATGCCAACAACTGGGCCTGCGCCTTTGGGGTCTGGCCCCCTGCCCTTCCAGGCTGGATCCGAGCTCCTGGCCAGGCGGCGGCTAGGCAGAAGCGGTGGAATGCTGCTGCCAGGTGGTGCTTTGGTGGCGCACCCATAGAAGGAGATCCCCGACTGCGACGGGGGTGTAGGGGCGCGAAAAAGTGGGAGCAGAGTCAGGGGAGGTCGGGAAGCATGGCGACAGTAGGAGGAAGGGAGGGAGAGGGGAATCCACAAAAGCCTACATCAGGCCGGGTGCAGTGGATCACTCCTATAATCCAGCACTTTGTGTGGCCGAGGCGTGTGGATCACGTAGTCAGGAGATCCAGACCAGCCTGGCTAACACGGTGAAACCGCGTCTCTACTAAAACTACAAAACATGAGCCGGGCGTGGTGGCCGCGCCTGTAGTCCCAGCTGCTCGGGATGCTGAGGCAGGAGAATGGCGTGAACCCGGGCGGAGGAGCTTGCAGTGAGAAGAGATCGCACCACCGCACTCCAGTCTGGGTGACAGAGCGAAACTCCCTCTGGAAGAGAAAAGAAAGAAAGAAAGAAAGAAAGAAAGAAAGAAAGAAAGAAAGAAAGAAAGAAAGAAAGAAAGAAAGAAAGAAAGAAAGAAAGAAAGAAAGAAAGAAAGAAAGAAAGAAAGAAAGAAAGAAAGAAAGAAAGAAAGAAAGAAAGAAAGAAAGAGAGAAAGAGAGAAAGAAAGAGAGAAAGTGAAAGAGGGAAAGTGAAAGAGGGAAAGAGAGAGAGAGAAAGAGAGAAAGAAAGAAAGAAAGAAAGAAAGAAAGAAAGAAAGAAAGAAAGGCAGGGAGGGAGGGAGGGAGGAAGAGAGAGAAGAAAGTGAGAAGGAAAGAAAGAAGAAAGAATGAGAGGAAGAAGGAAAAGAAAGAAAGAAAACAAAGAAAAAAGAAAAGAAGGAAAGAAAAAGAAAGAAGGACAGAAAGAAGGACAGAGAGAAAGAAAGACTGAAAGAAAATAAAGAAGAAAGAAAGAGAAAGAAAAGAAAAAAGAAGGAAAGAGAGAGAAAGAAAAGAAAGAAGGAAAGAGAAGAAAGAAAGAAGGAAAGAAAGAAAGTGAAAGAAAGAAAAGAAAGAAAGAAACAGAGAAGAGGGGAATGAAAGGCAGGTAGAAAAGAAAGAAAGACGAAAAAGAAAACAAAAAAGTCTACAGCACTCGGTATTCCCAGGCGGTCTCCCATCCAAGTACTAACCAGGCCCCACGCTGCTAAGCTTCAGAGATCAGACGAGATCGGGCGGGTTCAGGTGGCATGCCTGTAGCCGCCGGCAGAGGCACTTGGCTGCCCCAAGAGCCCTGCCTTCCCATGCCTGCCGGCTCCCAGCTGGCACCGCCAGCCCGGGGACGCCGGGCTCATATTCAAACCCCCGAGAAGCTCGCCCTCGGCCTTCCCCCGGCTCCCGAGCTCCCGAGTTTCCACCACGTAGGGCCCGCTCGGAACAGGGAATGCTCCGAGGGGTCAGGGCCCAGGGCCCACGATCCCGGACCCCGTCCGGTCTTCCGCCCTGTCTAGGAGGTATTCTTTTAGATCCATGGCGGCTCAGGAGCTCCTGCGAGGCCCCCTCTTGCCCCACCCAGCCAGAGCCCTCAGGGCTGGCCAAGGGCGAACAGGCGGCTGAGCAGCGCATGGACTTTTTCTCACAATGCCAACACAATGGTCATTTATCCCGACCAAGACCCGGCCGGTGGGCAAGAGGGCGTTGGGGGTTGGGGTTTGGGGGATGGCCCTGCTTTGACCCGGTCTGGCCCTAGAGCCAGCAGCCTGATCTCCAGCGAGAGAGGCTGAGAGAAACCCAGACACACGCCAACACTACCAGGAGCAAATCCACAGCCCCACACACAGACACACCCTTGCTGTCACGCGCAGGAACACACGCGCGCGCGCACAGACACACGCAAGCATGCACGCACACACAAACGGCTTGAAGGACAGTAAGGAAGAGATGGATGGAGATATTGAAACTGAAGGAGGGAGACAGACATCCATGGAGAGAAACAGGGGAAGGGGAGAGGGAAAGAGACAGACAGAGATTTAGAGAGAGATAGTGGGACAGAGAAAGAGAGAGAGACAGAGAGACAGAGGGAAGGCGGCAGAAGTAGTGGGAGGTGGAAGGGCAAACCCAGAAGAGAGAGGGGGAGGGAGCTAGAGAGCCAGAGTGATAGAGACTTGGAGACTGAGTGCCCTGCTCTTGTAGGCAGGGCCGTTTTGAGCAGACCGGGATAGGCTGGAGGGGCCTTGGGCTGGGTCAGAACAGGGTGGCCAGGCCATCCATGCCAGAGGAGCAACGCAGCGCTGATACAGAGATTGTCTTGGATTAATTGCTTGTTTTGGAGGTGGGTATCGTAGGCTCCTTCCTTTGTCGGCAGTTCCCTGTGCTCTTGGTGCGGTGCGGTGTGCCTCTTGATTTAGGCTCCTTCTTTTGTTGGCACCTCCCTGTGCTCTTGGTGCGGTGCGGTGCGGTGTGCCCCTTGATTTAGGCTCCTTCCTTTTTTGGCACCTCCCTGTGCTCTTGATGCGGTGCGGTGTGCCCCTTGATTCGCAGAGTGCGCCCGCCCGTTTAGCGGGATCCGTGGAACGGGGCGTGCCCACGGGGCACGAGGCCTGGGTCTCTGGCGTATCCTCGGGGCTGGAGTTTACACGAAGATGGTGGCAATGGGAATCTGGGTGCACAGGGACAGTTTCTTGGTGGCTGGCGAAGCAATGTCCTTCCCCGGATAAAGCAGCCGCTGCGATCTGGAGTGGAGGTCGTGGCCGGCGTGTGTGGCACCCGCTGCCCCTGCCCGCTCCTTTCCCCGGTTTGGAAGGTTGCGGTGGTGCCCGATGAGTGGATTGAATTGCCTGGGCGTTCCGGGAATGGAAAGGTACCATGAACGGCAGGGAACCCGCGCCTACGCCTTTGGGATCCGGCCCCCTGCAATCCCGGGCTGGAGCCGGGCTTCTGGCGGGGCGGCAGCGAGGTGGAAGCGCTGGGATGCTACTGCCCGATGGTGCTTTGGTGCTGGAACCCCAGAAGGAGGTCCCCAGCTGCAGCAGGAGTGTAGGGGGGCGATAAAGGAGTAGCAGCGTCAGGGGAGGTTGGGAAGCATGGCGACAGTAGGGGGAAGGGAGGGAGAGGGGAAGCCACAAAAGCCTACAGCAGGCTGAGTGTGGTGGATCACGCCTCTAATCCCAGCACTTTGGGAGGCCAAGGCGGATGGATAACGAGGTCAGGAGATCCAGACCAGCCAGGCTTAGACGGTGAAACCCCGTCTCTACTAAAACTACAAAGCATGAGCCGGGTGTGGTGGCGGGCGCCTGTACTCCCAGCTGCTCCGGAGGCTGAGATGTGAGAATGGCGTGAACCCGGGAGGCGGAGCTTACAGTGAGCCAAGATCGGGCCACTGCACTCCAGCCTGGGTGAAAGAGTGAGACTCTGGAAGAAAAAGAGAGAAAAGAAAAGAGAAAAGAAAAGAAAGAAGGAAGGAAGGGAGGGAGGGAGGGAGGGAGGGCAGGAGAGAGAGAAAGAAGGAAAGAAGGCAAGAAAGAGAGGAAGAAGGAAAGAAAGAAAGAAAAAGAAAGAAAACGAAAGAAAGAAAAGAAGGAAAGAAATAGAGAAAGAAAGAAAAGAAAGAATTAAAGAAAGAAGAAAGAGAGAAAGAAAAGAAAGAAAGAAAGAAGGAAAGAAAGAAGAAAGAAAGAAAGAAAAGAAAGAAAGATGGAAAGAAAGACCGAAAGAGAGAGAAAGAACGAAAAGAAAGAAAATCGAAGAAAGAAAGAAAGAAAGAAAGAAAGAAAGAGAGAAAGAAAGAAGGAAAGAAAGAGAAAGAAAGAACAGAGAGAGAGAAGGGAAGAAACGAAGGTAGAATAGAAAGAAAGTCAGGAAAGAAAGCCAAAAACCTACAGTACCCAGTATTCCCAGGCGGTCTGCCGTCCAAATACTAACCAGGTCCGACCTTGCTTAGCTTCGGAGATCGGGCGCGTTCAGGGTGGTATGGCAGTAGAGAGTAACAGAGGCGCCTGGCTGCCCCAAAAGCCCGGCCCAGCCATGCCTGCCGGCTTCCAGCCAGCACCGCCGGCCCGGGCCCGCCGGGCTCGGATCGGGACCCCGGAGTGGCTCGCCCGCGGCCTTCCCCCGGCTCCCGAGCTCCCAAGCTTCCACCACGTCGGGTCAGCTCAGAACAGGGGGCACTCCGAGGCGTCAGGTTCCAGGGCCCACGATCCTGGGACCTCATCCGGTCCTCCACCCTGTCGCACAGGTATTCTTTTGGATCCGTGGCTGCCCAGGAGCTCCTGCGAGGGCCCCTCTTGCCCCACCCATCTAGAGCCGTCAGTGCTGGCCAAGGGCAAACAGCCGGCCCAGCGGCGCATGGCCTTTTTCTCACAACGCCCCCACCACTGTATCGAGTCCCAGCCGCTGGGCAAGAGGGCGTGGGGGTTTGGGGGTTGGGAGACGGCCCTGCTTTGTCCCGGGCTGGCACTAGAGCTAGAAGCCTGATCCCCGGAGAGAGGGGCTGAGAGAAACCCAGACACACCCCACCACCACCAGGAGCAAATACACAGCCGCACACACAGACAAACCCGGGCGCTCGTGCACGGGAACCAACACTTGCGCGAGCTCACGCACATAGACACACACACAGACACACAGACACACACACACACACACACACACACACACACACACACATGCATGCACACACAAACGGCTTGAAGGAGAGGAAGGAAGAGATAAATGGACAGATTGAAACCGAGGGAGGGAGAGAGACAGCGATCTAGAGAAACAGGGGAGGGAGAGAGGGAAACAGACAGAGAGGCAGAGGAAGAGAGAGGGACAGAGAAAGAGAGAGAGACAGAGGGACAGAGGGAAGGCGACAGAAATAGCGTGAGCTGCAGGGGCAAACCCAGAAGAGAGAGGGGGAGGAAGCTAGAGAGCAAGAGTAATAAAGGCTTGGAGAGGGAGCGCCCTGCTCCGGTAGGCGGGGCCCTTTTGAGCAGGCCAGGATAGGGTGGAGAGGGCTTGGGCTTGGCCAGAACAGGGTGGCCAGGCCGTCCATGCCAGAGGAGCAACGGAGCGCTGAGACGGGTTTTGTCCTGGATTAATTGCTTGCTGTGCAGGTGGGTTTCATAGGCTCCTTCCTTTGTTAGCACCTCCCTATGCTCTTAGCGTGGTGCGGTGGTCCCCTTGATTTGCAGGGTTTGCCTGTCCGTTTGGCGGGAGCAGTGGCAAAGGGCTTGCCCACGGGGCCCGTAGGCCATTGTCTCTGGCGTGACCTTGGGACTGGAGTTTACAGGAAGTTGGTGGCAATGGGAATCCGGGTGCACAGGGACTGTTTTCCTGGTGGCTGGCGAAGCAATGTCCTTCCCCCGGATAAAGCAGCCCCTGCGTTCTGGAGCAGAGTTCTTGGCTGGCGTGTGTGGCACCCGCCGCCCCTGACTGACCCTTCTCCCCGTTTGGAAGGTTGTGGCGGCGCCTAATGAGTGAATAGAATCGCCTGGGCGTTCCGGGAGCGGGAAGGCACCACGAATGGCAGGGAACCGAGGCCTGCGCATTTGGGATCCGTCCCCCTGCCCTCCTGGACTGGAGCCGGGCTCCTGGCAGAGCGCCAGCGAGGCGGAAGGGGTGGGGTCCTGCTGCCCCGTGGTGCTTTGGTGGCAGACCCCCATGAGGAGGTCCCAGGCTGTGGTGGGGGTGTAGGCGGGCGATCAAGTGGGAGCAGAGTCAGGGGAGTTTGGGAAGCATGGCGACAGTAGGGGGAAGGGAGGGAGGGGGAAGCCACAAAAGCCTACAGCAGGCCGGGCACCGTGGATCACGCCTGTAATCCCAGCACTTTGGGAGGCCGAGATGGGTGGGTCACGAGGTCAGGAGATCCAGACAAGCCTGGCTAACACGGAGAAACCCAGTCTCTATTAAAACTACAAAACATGAGCCGGGCTTGGTGGCGGGCGCCGGTAGCCCCAGCTGCTGGGGAGGCTGAGGCAGGAGAATAGCGTGAACCCTGGAGTTGGAGCTTACAGTGAGCTGAGATCACTCCACTGCACTCCAGCCTGGGTGACAGAGTGAAACTCCATCGGGAAGAAAAAGAAAGAGAAAGAGAGACAGAGAGAGAGAGAGAGAGAGAGAGAGAGAGAGAGAGAGAGAGAGAGAGAGAGAGATAGAAGGAAAGAAAAAAAGAAAGAAAGAAAGAAAGAAAGAAAGAAAGAAAGAAAGAAAGAAAGAAAGCAGAAAGAAGGAAAGAAAGAAGAGACAAAGAAAAGAAAGAAGTGAAGAAAGAAGAAAGAAAGAAAGAATAGAAAGAACGAAAGAGAGAGAAATAAAGAAAAGAAAGGATAGAAAGAAGGAAGAAAGAGAGGAAGAAAAGGAAGAAAGAAAAAAGGAATGAAAGAAAGAGAGAGAAAGAAATAAAAGAAAGAAAGGAGGAAAGAAAGAGAGAAAGAAAGAAAAGAAAGAAAAAGAAAGGAGAGAGAGAGAAGGAAAGAAAGGAAGGTAGAAAAGAAAGAAAGACAAGAAAGCAAAAAAGCCTACAGCACCCGGTATTCCCAGGTTGTCTCCCATCCACGGTGGCTTGTCCCGAGCAAGACCCGGCTGGTGGGCAAGAGGGAGTGGGGGGTTGGGGGTTGGAAGATGGCCCTGCTTTTCCTGGAGCTGGCACTAGAGCCAGAATCCTGATCCCCGGCGAGAGGGGATCCACCACCAGGAGCAAATCCACAGCCCCACAAACAGACACACCTGGGCGCTCACGCGCAGGAACCCACACACGCGCGTGTGCACACAGAAACACACACACACACATATGCACGCCCACACAAATGGCTTGAAGGAGAGCAAGGAACAGATGGATGGAGAGATTGAAACCAAGGAAGGGAGAGAGACAGCGATCGACAGAGACATGGGTGGGGGAGAGGGAAAGAGACAGACAAAGACGCAGAGAAAGAGAGAGAGACAGAGAGACAGACGGAAGGTGACAGACGTAGCGCGAGGTGCAGAGGCAAACCCAGAAGAGAGAGGAGGAGGGAGCTAGAGAGCCACAGCGATAGAACCTTGGAGAGGGAGCATCCTGCTCCGGTAGGCAGGTTCCTTTTGAGCAGACCTGGATAGGGTGGAGTGGGCTTGGGCTGGGCCAGAACAGGGTGGCCAGGCCATCCATGCGAGAGGAGCAACGGAGCCCTGAGACGGGTTTTGTCTTGGATTAATTGCTTGCCTTGGAGGTGGGTTTCGTAGACTCCTTCCTTTTTTGGAATCTCCCTGTGCTCTTGGTGCGGTGCAGTGGTCCCCTTGATTTGCACAGTGTGCCCGCCCGTTTGGCGGGAGCCGTGGCACCGGGTGTGCCCACAGGGCCCGAGGCCTGGGTCTCTGTCGTATCCTCGGGACTGGAGTTTACACGAAACTGGTGGCAATGGGAATCCGGGTGCACAGGGACTGTTTTCCTGGTGGGTGGCATAGCAATGTCCTTCCTCCGGATAAAGCAGCCCCTGCGTTCTGGAGCGGAGGTCTTTGTTGGCGTGTGTGGCACTCGCTGCCCCTGCCCGTCCCTTCCCCCGGTTTGGAAGTTTCTGGCGGCGCCTGATGAGTGGATTGAATCGCCTGGGCGTTCCGGAAGTGGGTAGGCACCACGAACTGCAGGAAACCCGCGCCTGCACCTTTGGGGTCCGGCCCGGTGCCCTACCAGGCTGGAGCCGGTCTCCTGGCGGGGCGGCAGCGAAGCGGAAGCGGTGGGATGCTGCTGCCCCGTGGTGCTTTCGTGGCGGAAGCCCTGGAGGAAGTCCCCGGCAGCGGCGGGTGTGTAGGCGGGTGATAAAGTGGGAACAGAGTCAGGGGAGGTTGGGAAGCATGGCGACAATGGGGGGACTAACCAGGCCCGACCCTGCTTAGCTTCGGGACCATCCGGTCCTCCGCCCTGTCTCGGAGGTATTCTTTCGCATCCCTGGCCGCTCAGGAGCTCCTGCAAGGCCACCTCTTGCCCCACCCACCCAGAGCCGTCAAGGCTGGCCAAGGGCCAACAGTCAGACCAGCAGCGCCTGGCCCTTTTCTCAGAACGCCCCCACCACGGTGGCTTGTCCCGACCAAGACCCAGCTGGTGGGCAAGCGGGCGTGGGGTGTTCGGTGGTGGGGGATAACCCTGCTTTGCCCCTGGCTGGCACTAGAGCCGGAAACCTGATCCCCGGCGAGAGGGGCTGAGGCACACACAGAGACACACACACACACGCACGCACACACAAATGGCTTGAAGGAGAGCAAGGAAGAGATGGATGGAGAGATTGAAATCGAGGGACGGAGAGAGACAGCAATCGAGAGAGACAGGAGAGGGAGAGAGAGAAAGAGACAGAGAGGCAGAGAAAGAGAGAGGGACAGAGAAAGAGAGAGAGACAGAGAGACAGAGGGAAGGTGACAGAAGTAGCAAGAGGTGCAGGGGCAAACCCAGAAGAGAGAGGGTGAGGAAGCTAGAGAGCGAGAGTGATAGAGTCTTGGAGTGGTAGCGCCCTGCTCCCATAGGCAGGGCCCTTTTGGGCGGGCCGGGATAGGGTGGAAGGGGCTTGGGCTGGGCCAGAACAGGGTGGCCAGGCCTTCCATGGGAGAAGAGCAACGGAGCGCTGACACGGGTGTTGTCTTGGATTAATTGCTTGTTTTGGAGGTGGGTTTAGTAGTCTCCTTCCTTTGTTGGCACCTCCCTGTGCTCTTGGTGTGGTGCAGTGTGCCCCTTGACTTGCAGAGTGTGCCCGACCGTTTTATGGGAGCCGTGGCACCAGGCGTGCCCATGTCGCCCCAGGCCTGGGAATCTGGCACGTCCTCGGGACTGGAGTTTACACGAAGTTGGTGGCAATGGGAATCCGGGTGCAGTGGGACTGTTTTCCTGGTGGCTGGCGAAGCAATATCCTTCACCAGGATAAAGCAGCCCCTGCGCTCTGGAGCGGAGGTCTTGGCTGGCCTGTGTGGCACCTGCTGCCCCTGCCTGCCCCTTCATCCAGTTTGGAAGGTTGCTGTGGTGTCCGATGAGTGGATTGAATGGCCTGGGCGTTCCGGGAGCTGGAAGGCACTGTGAAAAGCAGGGAACACACGCCTGCGCCTTTGGGATCCAGCCCCCTGCCCTCCCGGGCTGGAGCTCCTGGTGGGGCGGCGGTGAGGTGGAAGCAGTGGGATGCTGCTGCCCAGTGGTGCTTTGGTGGCGGACCCCAGGAGGAGTTCCCCGGCTGCGGTGGGGGAGGTGTAGGCGGGTGATAAAGGGGGAGCAGAGTCAGGGGAGGTTGGGAAGCATGGCGACAATAGGGTGATAGGAGGGAGGATGGAAGCCACAAAAGCCTACAGCAGGCAGGGCGCGGTGGATCACACCTGTAGTCCCAGCACTTTGGGAGGCTGAGGCAGGTAGATCACGAGGTCATGAGATCCAGATCAGCCTGGCTAACACGGTGAAACCTCGGCTCTACTAAAACTACAAAAGCATGAGCCGGGAGTGGTGGCGGGCAGCTGTAGGCCCGGTTGCTGGGGAGGCTGAGGCAGGAGAATGGCATTGAACCCGGGAGGCAGAGCTTACAGTTAGCCAAGAACGGTGCCCCTGCACTCCAGCATGGGTGACAGAGCAAGACTCTGACTGGAAGACGAAGGAAGGAAGGAAGGAAGGGAGGGAGGGAGGGAGGGAGGGAGGAAGGAAGGAAGGAAGGAGGGAAGGAAGGAAGGAAGGAAGGAAGGAAGGAAGGAAGGAAGGAAGGAAGGAAGGAAGGAGGGAGGGAGGGAGGGAGGGAGGGAGGGAGGGAGGGAGGGAGGGAGGGAAGGAAAGGAAAGGAAAGAAAGAGAAGAAAGAAAAAGAAAAGAAAGGAAGAAGGGAAGAAAGAAGAAAAAAAGAACGAAAGAGAGAAAGAAAAGAAAGAAGGAAAGAAGGAACAAAGAAAGAAAGAAAAGAAAGAAAGGAAGAAAGAACGAAAGAGAGAAAGAAAAAGAAAGAGAGAGAGAGAAAGAAAAGAAAGAAAGAAGGAAAGAAGGAAGAAAGAAAGAAAGAAAGAGAAAGAGAAAGAAAGATGGTAAGAAAAGAAGGGAGAGAAAGAAAGAAAAGAAAGACGGGAAGAAAGAAAAAGAAAGAGAGAGAGAGAGAGAGAGAAAGGAGAGAGAGAGAAGGAAAGAAAGGAAGGTAGAAAAGAAAGAAAGCAAAAAAACCTACAGCACCCGGTATTCACAGGTGGTCTCCCATCCAAGTACTAACCAGGCCCGATCATGCTCAGTTTCTGAGATCAGACGAGATCGGGCGTGTTCAGGGTGGTATGGCTGTAGAACCCGGCAGAGGAGCCTGGCTGCCCCAAGAGCCCGGCCCAGCCATGCCTGCTGGCTTCCAACCGGCACCGCCAGCCCGGGGCTGCCGGGCTCGCATCGGTACCCCGGAGCCGCTCGCCTGCGGTCTTCTCCAGCTCCTGAGCTCCCTAGCTTCCACCACATTGGGTCCGCTCGGAACAGGGAGTGCTCCGAGGCGTCAGGGCCCAGGGCCCATGATCCTGGCACCCCGTCCAGTACTCCGCCCTGTCGCGGAGATATTCTTTTGGATTCCTTGCCTCTCAGGGGCTTCTGTGAGGGCCCCTCTTGCCCCACCCACCCAGAGCCGTCAGGGCTGGCCAAGGGGGAACAGACGGACGAGACACGAGTGGCGTTTTTCTCACAACGCTCCCACCACGGTAGCTTGTCCCGAGCAAAACCCGGCCACTGGGCAAGAAGGCGTGGGGGGTTGGCGGTTGGGGGATGGCCCTGCTTTGCCCCGGGCCGGCACTAGAGACGGCAGCCTGATCCCCATCCAGAGGGGCTGAGAGAAACCCAGACACACCCCACCACCACCAGGAGCAAATCCACAGCCCTACACACAGACACACCGGGGCGCTCGCGCGCAGGAACACACACACGCACACGCGCACACAGACACACACACACACGTGCACGCACACACAAACGGTTTGAAGGAGAACAAGGAAGAGATGGATGGAGAGATTGAAACCGAGGGAGGGAGAGAGCGATCGAGAGAAACAGGGGAGGGGGAGAGGGAATGAGACAGACAGAGAGGCAGAGAAAGAGAGAGGGACAGAGGAAGAGAGAGAGACAGAGAGACAGAGGGAAGGCGGCAGAAGTAGCGCGAGGTGCAGGGGCAAACCCAGAAGAGAGAGGGGGACGGAGCTAGAGAGCAAGAGTGATAGAGCCTTGGAGAGGTAGCGCCCTGCTCCAGTAGGCAGGGCCCATTTGGGCAGGCTGGGATAGGGTGGAGGGGGCTTGGGCTGGGCCAGAACAGGGTGGCCAGGCCATCCATTCGAGAGGAGCAACGGAGCGCTGTGACGGGTTTTGTCTGGGATTAATTGCTTGATTTGGAGGTGGGTTTCGTAGGCTCCTTCCTTTGTTGGCACCTCCTTGTGCTCTTGGTGCGGTGCGGCGGGCCCCGAGATTTTCAGAGTGCGCCCGCCAGTTTAGCGGGATCCGTGGCACCGGGCGTGTCCACGGGGCCCGAGGCCTGGGTCTCTGGCGTGTTCTCCGGACAGGAGTTTACACGAAGTTGGTGGCAATGGGAATCCGGGTGCACTGGGACTGTTTTCCTGGTGGCTGTCGAAACAATGTCCTTCCCCCGGATACAGCAGCCCCTGCGTTCTGGATCGGAGGTCTTGGCTGGCGTGTGTGGCACCCGCTGCCCCTGCCCGCCCCTTCCCCCGGTTTGGAAGGTTGAGGCGGCGCCCGATGAGTGGATTGAATATCCTGGGCGTTCCGGGAGCGGGAAGGCACCGGGAGCGGGAAGGCACCGCGAATGGTAGGGAACCGGCGCCTGCGCCTTTGGGGACGGCCCTCCCGGGCATCCCCTCAGTGAGCAGAGGGGATAATTTTGAATGGAATTGGAGGAAGGTTTGCCTTAATCAGTTTCCACTTTGAGTTTTCCTTAGTAATTTTGGGGTGCCAAGATACTTTCTTTTCACATATGTTACTCAAATAGCGCATTTACTGAAAAGGAAAGTGTTGTAATTAATTTATACCTCAGATCCCAACAGGTGATCTTAGATGAATACTGTCTTTCCTGTACCTTAGTTTTCTCCTCTGAGAGATGGAGATATCACAGCTACCTCACAAGCTTCTAATACAGATAAAGAGCCCAGGACAGTCCCATAGCAAGTAGCCATAGCTTTATTATCATCCGTTAGATAAATCAGATGTCCCAAAGAGTTTCAGAATGCAAGAGAATAGGCTCCATATAAGTAGAGAGCCATAAGGACATATTCACTACTCTAAAATGTTATTTTATACCAACTAGGACCACTTGTGTCCTATGTTATCCTCACAGCAATCCTGCTCAAGTGACTATACTGAACTTTCTGAAACTACCGCAATTCTTTTGGTAGTCAGCCTCATAATCAGGAATTCAACAGTAACAAAGAAGCTCCTGCTCTGCTATCTCCGTATCACTGAGACAGGCCTCACTTGCTGGTTGAAGTTTCTGTTCAAAGCCACACTCAGGGCAGTGGTGATCTGGGAGAGCTCTCTGGCTCCTGGCCTTTGCTGTGCTGGATGTTTTCAAGCCTGAAATGGGATTTCCAGGCACTGCAGGTTGTATCCAAGATAATCAAGAGACAGAGGAGAGGTTCTAGCTCTTCAATCTGAAGTCAAACAACAACAACAACAAAAAACTGTATCTTAAAATGTGATATGGGAGTTTGCAGAAGCATTTGACACCTGCATAAATAAATAAGCAAAGTCAACCAAGCCCACAAACACTAGGTAAAGAAAATGAAAACAGTTCCTCAGCTATAATAATAAAAATAATCTCCACATGGCATTTTAACTTATTGAGGACCTCCTAGTTTCCAGGAACAGTGCTGCACACTTTAAAGGCATTATCTTTGATCCTTAGAAACAAGCTGCCAGGTTGTGTTATCAGCCCCATTCTACATGTAGTAACAACAGCTAACTATTCACAAACCTATGTACATTTCTTCTTGTGTACTCAGCTAGAATCTATTCTCCAATTTCCCTTCCAGTTAGGTATGTCATATAAATTACTTTTGCTGACAGAATGTAAACTGAAATTATATGTACATTTTGAGATCAGGCTCATATAAACCTCCCACATGTAATGTTCTCTCTTCCCTAAATGTTAAATGGATATTGACAGACTAATCTCAAAATACATGGATAAAAAGAGGCAGAGCCGCCATCTGCCTGGATCCTTGAATGACTATATGAAGCAGAGCAAGGACTCCTACTGTTACAGGAAAGGGGTCTCAATCCAGACCCCAAGAGAGGCTTCTTGGATCTCACACAAGAAAGAATTCAGGGCAAGTCCACAGAGGAAAGTGAAAGCAAGTTGATTAGGAAAGTACAGGAATAAAAGAATACCTACTCCATAGACAGAGCAGGCCCAAGGGCTACTGGTTGCACATTTTTATGGTTATTTCTTGATGATATGCTAAACAAGGGGTGGATTATTCATGCCTCCTCTTTTTATACCATATAGGGTAACTTCCTGTCATTGCCATGGCATTTGTAAACTGTCATAGCACTGGTGGGAGTGTAGCAGTGAGGACCACCAGAGGTCACTCTCATGGCCATCTTGGTTTTGGTGGGATTTGGTGGGCTTCTTTACTGCATCCTGTTTTATCAGCAAGGTCTTTATGACCTGTATCTTGTGCCATCCTCCAATCTCATTCTGTGACTTAGAATGGCTTAACCATCTGGGAATGCAGCCCAGTAGGTCTCAGCCTCATTTTACCCAGCTCCTGTTCAAGATGGAGTTGTTCTCATTCACACGTCTCTAACACTACCCCTCTAACCACTAAATCACCTTTATGTGAGTAAGAACCAAGTATTGTATTAAATCCATTGAGATTTGGGGGTTATATCAATTTGCTTTACCATAAGTAACACATTGAATATTAGAAACTGGGGAAGAGCCATCTTAGAAAACTGAAGATGTCTCAGCTTATAAAAACATACACATTAACTTTATAGCAAGGTTTGCTTTCCAAAGTGCTGTAAGATTCCAAATCTCTACTCATACATCCACCTATTCATAAAGAGAAGCCACACCATGAAGGAGCAAAAATAAAAACTTGTAGCCCCACTCTGCTTCTGTTTTTATTCCATTCATCCAAGTAAGGAAATTTAAATTGTTTAATTAAAAGCATTCTATGAGAAACTTAATATATGCATATGCAATTATATGTTTGTGTGTATATATATATTCATTCATTTGATATTCAATACTTTTATGAGGTAATGACTATTACCTCTTATTTTACAAATGAGGAAACTTGAACTTAATCCAGAAAGATCAGTAACTTGTTCGAAGTCCTTCAGCTAATAAGTGATGGAGCTGAAATGTGAATGCAGGCAGTTTGGCTTTGGAACTTGGACATGCAACCGCTATACTGTAGAGGGATGAAAATAAATAGAGTTAAGGAGATAAATCATAAAATGTTTAGCAATAGAATTATGATTCAAATATTCATCCAGTACAACTGTATTGGTTTTTAAGTTCTGGACTACTTTCACACCAGTGGGTAAATATAATAACAATGTGCTGAGCCTGCTGGTGCTGCTTCCCCCTCCTGCCCCAAACCTCATTGACTAAAGAGTTGGTTTCCTCTTCCTCTAGGAAGCTCCAAGACTCTGTTCTAGTTCTATGTCTTATATTTCTTCTGACTACTTGACTCCCATATGCCATCTAGTTCTCGCCTATCTTGGATATTGTCCCTGAGTATAATGAGATGCAAATTCTGTGACATGCAATTCTAGATGCAAAAGTAGTTTATCCAATATCCACATATTATATCTGACCCCTACCAGAGTCAGGAATTACTTGATTCAGATATTAAAGTAGTATTATGTGTGACATATGTGACTCAGGACAGAGCACAGAAGAAAATTTCACAGAAGCCAGAAAATCTCTACATTTGGAAAGAGATGAAACTAATTTTTTTGAACACTGGTCTAACCTGTGCTTACCATTCTTCATCAGTACCTGACACTGACACTGTACACATTTAACTAATGTAAGACAGTTGTTAGTACATGACACATCTAACAAATGGGTATGAAAAATTGCCTTCCATTTAACTTGCCTGCTGTCCTCTTCTAGCTGGAGATATGCCTAGCAGAGAACAACGTTCTTTATGGGACTGATCTACGTATCTCAGATCATTCTGCATGCAATTTCTCTTTGGTTTGTACTTTTTCCCTCAAAATTTACCCTTTAGAATTGTGGTAAAAGAAGAAATAGGGGCCGGGCACAGTGGCTCACACCTGTAATCCTAGCACTTTGGGAGGCCAAGGTGGGTGGCCAACCTGAGGTCAGGAGTTCGAGACCAGCCTGGCCAACATGGTGAAACCACCTTTCTACTAAAAATATAAAAATTAGCCAGGCATGGTTGCAGGCCCCTGTAATCCCAGCTACCCAGGAGGCTAAGGCAGAATCACTGGAACCTGGGAGGCGGAGGCTACAGTGAGCCAAGACCATGCCACTGCACTTCAGCCAGCCTTGGCGACAGAGCGAGATTCTTTCTCAAAAAAAAAAAAAAAAAAAAAAGAAGAAGGAGAAGGAGAGGAGAAGGAGAAGGAGAAGGAGAAGCAGGAGGAGCAGGAGCAGGAGCAGACGGAGAAGCAGAAGCAGAAGCAGCAGAAATAGGCCTGTGGATAAAGTATAAAGTATTAGTCAAAAACTATTAGTTTAATAGAATAGCACTGCCATTAGAACTGTAACACTGAGCACATGAGCCTATAAAGTTCAAAGCCTTTTTACCAGGATAAAGTAGTCAAACACGTTGGTTTCAAACACCTCCTGGAGCCCATCAGCAGTAATTTTGTCATCTTGGGTCAGCGGTTCTTCAGCTATGGAGAATACATGAATCACCTTTCTGAAATAGATGATTTTAAAAAGAAAAGAAAAGAAAAGAAAAATAAATTTTACTCAATGTGCTATTTAGTTAAAAATCAAAAAGTTGAACCGGGCATGTTGGTTCATGCCTATAATCCCAGCACTTTGGGAGGCCGAGGCAGGTGGATCATGAGATCAGGAGATCGAGACCATCCTGGCCAATGTAGTGAAACCCTGTCTCTACTAAAATACAAAGAAAATTAGCCGGGCGTGGCTGCATGTGCCTGTAGTCCCAGCTACTGTGGAGACTGAGGGAAGGGGAATCGCTTGAACCCGGGAGGCAGAGGTTGTAGTGAGCCGAGATCGTGCCACTGCACTCCAGTCTGGTGACAGAGTGAGGCTCTATCCAAAAAAAAAAAAAAAAATCAAAAAGTTGTTCCTTTCTGAGAGAATGGCTGTCTTTGTTTTCTGGTGCTTATAGAATACTTGAAACTGGATAATTTATAAAGAAATGTATTTCTTATGACGATTGAGGCTGAGAAGTCTAATGTCCAAGGAAAGGGCACATCTGTGAGGGGATTCTTGCTGGTGGAGACGTTCAAGAGTCCCGGGTGGTGCAGGACATTACACAGTGTGGGGGCTGAGGATGCTAATGTGCTAGATCAGATCTTTCTTCCTCTCCCAAAGGCACCAGTCCCACTTTCATAAGAACCCATTAATCCATTAGCCCATTAGTCTGTTCCTCCATGACTGGGTTGTCTATTCATCTATTGATAAACTATTAGGTAGCCTCCAATCATTGTACCTGCCTCCTTGTGCACAAGTAGGCATAAGGTAGTTTGCTCTTTCAGGGTCCACAGGAGAGCACTACTGTAGCTGTAGATCTCTCTGACTTAACTTCTGCTCTTTCTCTACAGCTTGTAAGGGCTCATGTGGCCCACCTGAATAATCCAGGATAATCTCCCTATTTTAATAACAACTGTGCCGCATAACAATGCAATCATGACAGTAACCCAGCAAAGGTCATGGTGGACATTTTAAATTCCGCCTACTACAGCAGTGATATAAGACTCCGCAATTTTTTTTTTCCCGGTTACTAGCCACTTGTCCCAAAATTATTTTGAATAAATCACTGATACTATCAATTTGTTTGGTTGTTTGACATTTAGATTTCTGGATAATTCAGAAATATTCATGATTTGAGAGGAACTCAGCCCCTACCCTTCTCCCATTCAAACTCCTTCAAAGACAAGAGATCAGTATTTGACAACTCTAACTCTGAAAATGAGAATAGTCTTATTCCAGGGCCAGACCCAAAGGCTCAATGTGAAAGTTCCTGGATTCGGGGGTGTCATGTAAGAAAAGAAAGTGAGTGGAAACTTGGGTGTATGGCTGTCCCATGAAGAGCTCACCCTGTGGAAAACAAAAAGGGGTCCCAATCTTGGAGGTTTGATGCTCATCATAATGTGAGAATGACAGCTAGAAAAAAAACTGTGAGCTCCAGGAAGACTTGAAGGCATTGGAGCAAGGCCAGCAGCCTCTGCCTCCCACCATCACTTCCATCAGAACCAAGTAGGAAAGACCTAGTTTCTTGTTATCCCCAGAGACCTGGCACCTTTCACTAAAGAATTTGCTTTCAAGCTGCTGCAAACTTTGAACAATTGTCTGACCTACTAAAAGTAACAGAGAAGGACAGAACTCTAGATGACTGAAGAAATCATGCATTTATTAAAATGTATTATGTATAGGACAGTTATCATGATACTATCATTTTGTTGAGGTCTCTTCGTGTACTTTTGATACCAGCCAGGTTCATTCTACCTGCACAGTAAATAAATTACTGGGGCAATGGGTTTTTGCAAAAGAAAAGATTAATTAGACATCCCAGCAAGGAGGTGGGACAACAGCTCTCAAATCCGCCTCCCCAAAGATAGGAAATATTTATGGATTAGAGAAGCGGGTGGTCTAAGACATGGGGAAAGGTGAATGGCAGTGGGTAAAAATGAGGTAATCAGTGATCTATGCCAGCATTATCGGGGTCCATGGCATTTCACAGGATATATGTCTCAGATCAGCATTAGCATGATCTGAGAATGGTGTTTTTGCCTCTGACACCAAAAGGCTCCCTCTCAGGTATGTACACATGCCTAGTTGAAGAGTACATAGTCTCAACTGGTTTGAACTGGACAGGAGCTGCCCTAAGTTCCTAAAAAACAACTGAAATGACCACTATCATGTGACTTATGTTATCTGTAAGGTAGCCAGTGAAGGTTAGGTACAGCATTCAGTGGTGCAGCCTTCAGCTACCATGCCTTCAGCTTCAGGGAAAAACAAAAACGAAAGCAAAAGGCAAACAACCAAAAGCAAGCAGGGCAGGATAAGTTTGGTGGACTAATCAAATTAAGCCCTTGGTTTTACTTTCAATAACTCCTATGTTTTCATCTTGATTTTTGTTGTGTTGATGTAGATATTTTAGTTTCTGGACATGGAGAAGCATCACCTGGTCATGATAACCCTATTCCTGGATAACCATTCATACTTTTCTCGATAAGAATCTGACAGATCTATCTGTGGCTGATTATTTGCTATATTTTTCATCCACTTCTACCCTGAACTTTAAAATCTAGCTCTAATTCCCATCATGTGCCTGAACTAAGTCCTTGAAGGCCAAGAATAAAATGATTTATTTTTAGCCCCTTATAACAGAGAACTTGTAGTTCTCTGTAGATGTCTCTGGAATGAAGTTGCCTCCAGTTTCAAGCAGGGGGAAAGTACTGCCTTGACTCAAACACTCTCCCTTTGTTTCCTTTCCCTCCTATCATTCATCTCTCTTCTTTTCAAATCCCCATTTATCCGGCCTGGCTCACAACTAATGTGTGGGATAGGATTTTTTACATTGTTATAAATGATAAGTAATCAATTCTTACTCATATGGCACATATAATAAATCATTTTTCCTGGGTGTTTGTGAATATATTTCTTTCAAATGTGGAATATAAATGATAGTTATAAATAGAGATCACTTTGCAATCAAAGATACAGAGAATATAGAATCATTTTGACTGTTAAATACAGCAGAGTGGGATAGTGTTACTTCCTAGCCTAAGAAAGAAAATAAATCCATGCATAGCCTATATCCAAAGCATCATCCGTGTCATCTACCCACATTTAAACCTATTTATGAGTCACTAACAAAAAATGTTTCTCGAACATCCAGTCTCTGAGATTTTTCTTTTCCACTATAAACCACTCTAAAACCTCCTATAATTCCCTTCTTTGAAACAGGAGTCAAATAAGACAGTGAGGAATAACCTCCAGCAATGGTGAGATGAGCTCTCTTTAACCCGGTGGATTACTCTCCATTTTCAACAGTCCTTTATGTATATTGTCATGGTTATTAAACATAATAAGTAAACAAGACTTGTCAGATAATGAAATTTGTTCACATTTTCAGGTGCCAGACAAGAAATATGGATTATTGTGTGGAGTTCCATTAGTAGGAATAAGGCTCATTCTACATTCTTGTTGTTCTTTGTATTTTTTGTTTTTCATGAGAAGGAATTGTATCAGCACAAGGCAATATTCTAACATGACGATGACAGCAGACAGAAACTCAATAAACTCTTGACTTGGTACTGCAAACACCACTTCAAATTAAGATCGAAATTGTGATAGAGTTTGTTTGTTTGTTTTTTTTTTTCAATATGGCTATAACAAAAAAAGTTGATTAAGGCTATAAATGTCAAGGAGCATGATACCTTTATTAAAATAAACCTTTGTTTAATCAATTGTTCATGTATTTATTTATACAACAAGCAGTAATTGAGTGCCTACTATATGCCTTGCACTAATAGTAGAGAAACAATGTTTTTAAAAGTCCCAATCATCTTGGAGCTTATACTTTGGTAGGTTGAAAGGCAATAGACAACATAAGTAAAATACATATGTTAGATAGTAATAAGCAGCAAAAAGGAAAAAAAAAAAAGGTAGATAAGAAAGATGAGAACATATGAGGGGCATGACGAAATTTTAGACTGGGTGACCAGAAGGCTTTGCTGAGAAGTGAAGCAAACGAAATGACGGAAAAAAAAAAAATGTTTGAGTTGACAACTACAATAACCACCATCCCCCATGCCCAAGAAAACAACTACAAGGGAGAAGAAAATACTAACCCAATGAAACAGAATTAAATATCCTTAAACAAGCATTTGGCGACATTAAAAAATACCATGCATCAAAAATTTTAAAAACAGAAATAGACAAAGAACAGGAAGAAATAAAACAAAAACTGATTATTCTCAGGAAAGAAACAGAAGAAAGTAAAATCATACAGAAATAAAGATGGAACTAAAAAGTGCAGAGAAGTCTTGCTTTTAATTATAGCAACGTACCCCACCCACAGACCATCCTTCCTGAAGAACAACTATTAACTGTGGACAAAAGGCAAAAAAAAAATTACCTTAGAATTCCAAAGAAGAAACAACAGCAGGCACAGTGTGGAGGAGAGCCCATGAGACATTCACCAAAGCTGGCCATATCCTGGGCCATAAAACAAACCTCAACAAATGTAAGGGTAGAGAAATCAGACAGAATGTGTTCTCCGACTATAATAGAATAAAACTGGAAATCAATAACAAAAATACAGTCAGAACTCAATAACAAGTTTTTTAAATCTCTAAAAATATGTATATTAAACAACATTTCTAAGTAATTCATGAGTAAAGAGAAAGTATCAAAGGAAATTAATAAAAATATGTACAACTTAATAATGTGTCAAAAAATCTGGCATGCGGCTAGAATAGTGCTAAGAAGAAGTTCATAATTAAGCTTTTACAGCAAGAAAGTAGAGAAAGAAGAGCAAAATAAATCTAAAGCAAGCAGAAGGAAGGAAATAGAAAAGATCTGAGCTGAAGTCAGTGAAATTGATAATAGGAAAACAATTGGGAAAATTTAGCAAACAAAAGTTGGTTCTTAGGAAAATACCAATAAAATTGAGAAACTCCTAGCAAGACTGACAAAAAAGAAAAGAAAAAAAAGAGAAGATACTGACATCAAGAATGAATTAGAGAACATCATTACAGATCTTGTAGCCATTAAAAAGATACTACTACAAGCAACTTTTACGCTAATAAATTTGAAAACTTAGAAATAATTGACCAATTCCTTAAAAAGCACAAATGACAAAAACACAAGATAAAACAGAAAATCTGAATAGTCTTATAATCATTAACAATTACATGCATAATTTTCAAGATCCATAAACTGAATCTCCAGGCCCAGATGGTTTCACTGGTGAATTCTACCAAATATTTAAAGAAGAATTAACACCAATGTTACATAATATCTTCCAGAATACAGAAGATGAAAGAACACTTCAACTCATTTTCTGAGGTTGCTATCGCCAAATAACCAAACCAGTCAAAACCAAAAAAAAATACAGGCCAATGTCTTTCATGAACTTAGACACATAAATTCTCCATAAAATATTAGCAAAACAAATCCAACAATGTTAAAAAGAAATGATTTGTTTTTGGTAAAGACAGCATCCCACTATGTTGCCCAGACTGGTCTCTAACTCCTGACCTTAAGCAATCCTTCCACCTTGGCCTCCCAAAGTGCTGGGATTACAGGCATTAGCTAATCCACCCAGTGATTTTTGTCAGTAATCTATTGTCTCCAGTTGTTTTTGCAAGTTAGTTTCTTTGGTTCTCTGCAGTTTCACTACGTCTAGGTTTTTCTTTATCTGTGTCTATCTTGTTTGGAACTTGCCATTTTTCCTGAATCTGATGATCATGGCTTCCATCAATTCTAACAACAAAAAGAAAAAAGGAAAAAAAACAAACAAAAACAAACAAACAAAAAAAACCTCAGTCTTCATCTCCTCAATGTTACCTCTTTCCCATGTTCTCAGTTCTTTCTAGAATGCTTATTAGATGCATTTGAGATGTCTCACTCTATCATTCACATGTTAACTTCTATATCCTCAAAACCCAACAGTGCCTGGCATGTGGTCAGTGCTCATCTATGGAACGAATGAATTATACTAAACCCATTGGAAATCAAAATAAATGCACCAGATCAAGGCAGAAATCAGGCATCTGCTGAAATCCAACTTCCTAGCAGTTGAATCTTTAACCTACTACTCCAGTCAGATACAAAAAGAGTTAAATCTGGGATTGTTTAATGAAAGGAACCAATTGTACAGGTACACCATTTGGGAGTGTGGGAAGGGAGTGCTCCCTGTTTTGAGGAAATTGGATAAAATGGCTCAGAAAATACATACAGAACCAACCTAGGGACACATCATCAATGACGTGAAATCAAGATTGGTTCATGTTTAAAGTTTCCTTTTGGGTACTTAATTTGCATTGGCTGTGCACCTACTAGAATATTATCACAATTCTGCAAGGTAGGCACTGGCATCAATATTTTATGTAATCAAACTGAGGTATAAATTGAAGTAACTTGCCCAAAGTTATACAGCTGGTCTCGAACTCCATACAGATAGTTAACTGGCTAAATCCAAATCTGATCCAAGGTCTGCCCAGCCCTAAAGCCCATACTCCTCCCACCATGCCCTGCCACTTGATCAGATGCTGCCTACCGGGTCAAACTTGGAAAACTGAACCAACTCTATCAGATAGGAAGTCATCACTTAGTGCCTTACATTATAGTGTTTGAACCATGACATTCTGGCTTATCAATCTCTAATAAAAATTATTACAATGTGTTAAAAAGCTCTTTATTCATTCACATATATTATTGCATTAAATGTTCACTCCATACCCATGAGTAGAAGCAGCAAAAAGATAACCACTCCACTTTACATATGAGGAACCTGAGATTCACAACACATAATGTGCTTCTTCCAAATTTACAATGTGAGTGAATGGAAGAGTGAAAAACAGCTCGATTTCAGGTCAGCTTCACCCTTCTCTCCCAAAGACAGTGGACACAGTGGCGTGCAGCTCTCATTTTCACTTATAGAATGTTTATAGAAAACCTTTAACAACAGAATTAGAGAAACTAATCAAAAACTTCATAAACTGTGAAGAAATTATATATCGTTTTTTACTTTTGTTAACTCATTCAAAATTTTACTGACTTTAGATTTCAGGCGTTACATTGGTTATATTTACAGTAAAAGTATATGGCATTTTATCATTTTTTTTCATATCAAGTGAGGCCTGGGGTGTGGTTCTTTGAAAATTTATAAAGAAAAAGTTTGCATAATTATCTGATACATGTAAACTAAATCTTCACCACTTTCCTCTACTACTATAGTGTACCTTACGCCAGCAGTTACCCAATTAGAAAATTTTATCGAAACTTAATGCGAGTTTCTCGTTGCAAGTTTACAACTATTAAGATATGATCATGAAAATGGGTTGGTCACTAATAAACAAATTTGCAAATAGTGTTAAGGATCAGGCCCAATATTAGCATGAACTCCTTCAGAATCAATAAAAGATATTTTTTAAACCAAAAATAATTCAAGTCACCCAAAAATGTATCTATTTCGTTTTTGTTATTAACCACATGGACACCACATAAGGACTGTTTGGATTCTAACAATTTTAAGATTGTCAGAAGCAGCATATGGAGGAAGAAATAGTGCAAAAGAGCTAAAAACATTGCTCGTAAAGCAACAAAGTTCCGATTGCCACTCAAATAGTTGGCAGTACTTCCTTTTGCTGGGGGCAGGCCAAAGAAAGGAGCAGTGTGTGCCTGTGTCACAATTATTCAAGTCCACCTCTTGTCCCATGGAGCACAGCTTAGGCTCCAGTTGACAGAATAATATAAACAGATATTCTGTTGGATGACTTGATTTTATTTTTACATAAAATCTTTCAGAAAAGAACTCTAATAATTTTGATGTGATACCATTCTAGAGAATAACTAATATTTTTACTTTATCAATTTTTAATTTTAGAGATGGAGTCTTGCTCTGTCACCCAGGCTGGAGTGCAGTGCCGTGATCCTGGCCCACTGCAACCTCTGCTTCCTGAGTTCAAGCGATTCTCCTGTCTCAGTCTCCCAAGCTAAGATTACAGGTGCATGCCACCACACACGGCTAATTTTTGTATTTTTAGTAGAGATGGGTTTTTGCCATGTTGGCCAGGCTGGTCTCAAACTTCTAACCTCGTGATCTGCCCACCTCAGCCTCCCAAAGTGCTGGGATTACAGGCTTGAGCCACTGTGCCCGGCCCAATCTTTTTCTCATATGCATACAAGCATGCACACATACACATTCTCGGAGATAATTCCAAAAGGAAGGAAAATAGACAGTCATAGTTCATAGTTTATTACAAATGCATATTATCCAACATGATAGAAATCCACATGCCCCAGAATGTACAAGAAGGTATGCAATGTTCCAGAGTATCATTGTCAGTTCTGGTGTTTTATATATATATATTAAATATACATATTTTTTGAGACAGGGTCTCGCTGTCACCCAGGCTGGAGTGCAACGGCACAATCTCAGTTCACTGCAACCTCCGCCTCCCAGCCTCAAGAGATCCTCCCACCTCATCCTCCTGAGTAGTTGGGACTACAGATGCATGCCACCACACCCAGCTAATTTTTTATTTCTTTTTGTAGAGACAGGGTCTCACTATGTTTCTCAGGCTGGTCTCGAACTCCTAGTCTCAAGTGATCCTTCCGCCTTGGCCTCTCAAAGTGCTGGAAATTACAGGCATGAGCCACTGTGCCCAGCCTGATTATCTGTCTTTTGAATAGTGACCCTAATGTGCTTTTCCAGTTCCAGTAACTTTTGATAAAATTTTTCAGCAGTGTCTTCATCTAGGTCCATCTGGAAAAGAAGCAAAAATAAAGATGTCTAGAAAGGAAAATTAAGATGAATAGTATTTGTATAAAAGAAAGTCATTCAATATATGAAACAAAAAGAAAGGAGGCAGCAGGAAAGGGCCATGGTGGCAGACACGTGGGGACTGTCAGGAAACTGAGAGCCTGAAGACATACTAAATGTCAGTCTCAGTTCCAACACTCACCAAACCCACTGATGCTTCCCTTAAACAGCAAGACTGAAAGATCCGAGTTTTGCTATCTCCCCCAACTTCTATAGGCCCAGGAAACAGAAGACACCAACCAACTGTGATATCAAAGGACAAAACAGAAAAATCAAGAGTTTCGTGAATTTCTAATGGCTACTCACTTCCTAATATCCATCTGGCTTAGTAAAAAAGCCCTGGTTTGAGCTGGACTCACGGCCCTCTAGATAAAAGATGATACTTCAGCCCCTGTTGAAACAATGGGTGCCAGAGCCATGAGACTATGTTCTGGCCAGTGAGATGTAAATAATACCTGGAGTCTCTTCAAGAGAAATAAAGCATCCCTTTTTTCTTCCCTTCTTCCATACCACTCTCCAGCCGCAGGCCTGAGGGCCACGCCCTAATGGCCAGGTGGTGACTGCAAGGAACTTGGGTTCCTGACAATTTGTGGAGCTGCCATGGCAGCCTGAGACTGCCTCTCTCCTAAATGCTTTTACATGCAAGAAATTTAAAATTCTATCTGGTTCAATCCATAATTATTTTACATTCCTGTGTTTCATGCAGGAAATCTCGACAGTATGTAAAGGCAAACTTTCAGCTCTTTTAAAATAGCGATATCCTTTTTTCAAGCCAACACAGAGCCTAAACTTCAGGAACAGCCTCTTTGTTCACAAAACTGAAAGGCTAAAAATTAAATAAACTTTTGAACATTTTGAAAATAACATTTATTTTCAATCATGTTAGTTTTTCTATAATGGAACTGGAAGAAGCATTACAGAACTCTTCTAGTTCAACTCCATCTTTTAAGAGAAGAGAAAGCTGACTTACCCAAATAATCAAAGGTTAAAATACTTTCTTCAGTGCATTTCCATAAAATGCTAATGAGTATGTCAGTTTGTAGAATTAAACATTTTTTCCCTTGATAAACAAAACATTCCCTCTAAGTTAACAGACAGTAAGTTCAAATACACTCTGCTAGCCTAAAGTAAGTTATTAGTTTATAATAGAATTCCCCAAAGGGATGTTACAGGTTATGTAAAATTTGGTTTAAAAAAAATTCATGGTGAGGAACTGAAAACAGCGGGATTAAATATTTCACACACATTTCTTAACTGTTTCAACTTCTCACAGCCTTTACTTTGCTGACGTATGCTGTACAAGTCTCTGAAAGAGGGGAATGTAATATGAAGCATGGTTCAATTTTACTTGCTACAGGAACTGGTTCTTGCAAATCTTCTCAAGAAACTAGTATCCCACAGAATGTATTTTGAAAAACCTGGAAGGTTCACTTTTAGTGAACAGATAGCACAGGAAGCCAAGTGCATGGCTCCCCTTTCAGCTCATGCTACTAACAGACGCCAAGATCGATGCCAGTTACTTGACTTACCTAACAGTCACCTCAATCTTATTTTATCTTAAGCTAATACCTCCTCACAACAGGCTGGATCGTGGAAAATCGAAGGCTGAAATAAACCTTAGTCATGACAAAAGTATAACAAAGTACTTCTCTCAGTTTAAAATAAATGTTCTCATTCCCCAGTATGTAACTCTATGTTTGATTTCATTTTAGATTACACCAAGTCTAAAAAACACAGTACTGATTTGATTTTTTTTCTGCACATTATCCTGCTCCTCTTCAAAACACCAATCTATTAAAGCTGATAATTGTCACAAGCAGAATTGAATACTCAAAGGGAAGTTAAGTTCACACAGAAAAACACTTCCTATTTCATCCAACTTGCAACGTATTTACTGAGCGTCTACCATGTGTAAGGCAGTCCGCTAGGAAATGGGGTATGACCCTCCTCCTCACAGAGCTTACATTCTGACAGAGGAACCCAAAGGTGAACAAGCATGATCTGCAACAGGTACAGGATGTCAAGAAAGCCTACCACAGAGGCACCCAGGCCTGGTCTACAGCGTCACTAAAGGCTATGGGATAAGCTGATCTGAAGGATGAGCAGAAATTAATCATCAAGAGGCTGAGAGCAGCTTAGGTCAGGAGAACAAGATGTGCAAGAAACAGGAGAGAGCAGGATGAAATAAAATCAGGCCAGTGTGATACTGGTGAACAGTGAGTACTCAGAGAAGGGAAGCTGGGGGGCTGAGGGGCTGGTCAGGAACACGGGCTTAATTCATCAACCCAGCAGCAAACATCAGTGCAACAATGTAAGCACATTTACCTTCTGGGTCATAATGTAATTTCTTCCAAAGCCAGTGGTGGCACTGAGATATTTGATCAGAGGATTGAGAGATTCGGGCTTTTGGTGGAAAAGCCATACCTGGAAAGGAAGGATGTGTCAATGATTTGTTTCTTCTGCCCAAGGTGAGTAAGGCTGGTGGAGATTCACAATCAGCACTTTATAGAGCTCCCCAGACAAATTATAAACAGCCTCTCAAATATCATCAGTGAACGGTTTAGCAAATGTATTGAGAACTAATTAAAATATAGTTTAAAAGCACTTGCTTCTATAATCAATTTGTGTTCCTACAATAAACACATTTATTTCTGTAACATTTACCAAAACAAGAGCATCAAAGCCAATTCCATTTATGTTTTCCTTAGCTAATTTCAATTAAGTCAAGATTTAATAATCTACTAAGTACTACAGTGCTAGGTCCTTAGGTTTCCAAAGTGAATAGCAAAATTCCTGAAGGAGCTCAATGGAATGAGGGAGACAAACATAAAGAACTGACTCAGATACAATGGGTTTTTAATGTAGGACAATTCTGATCCATTAGTAGAGGCTGCCTCTGGAGCTCTGGGTTGAAGAATATTCAGAGACACCACTTGTGTACAACAAAAAGGAGTATTATAGCCCATTAGTAATGTCTGCCATTGATGAGGAAACACACGCAACCCATTTGCCATGTGTGATTTAAGGAACTCGACTGGCTTCCTAATAAAATAACAACTTGATCCTCTAAGAAAGGGAAGAAAATCTTCATAGAGGGGAATGGTGTTGAACTTTGTTATCTTGGCTCTTGACCCACAAGATGCTCTTTCTCCGTGGGAAATCACGGACTGATTGTGCAGTCATCGTCCTGCTTTGCCTGCCCCTCCAGCTTTCCACTGCTCTGTCTCTCCTCCAGCTGCTGGTGTATCCTGCCTCTAAAGAAGTGTTTTCCCTATAGTCATGGTGCCCAGTGCCATGGTAAATGTCAAACTTGCAAACTTCACTCCTAATGTTCTGCGCTTAGCCTTATAGTCCGCTTTAGCTCCAAACAGGACCTCGATTATTCACAGAGCTTATTCTCTTATTATCTCTTCTGTCGAAATTATTTCTACCACAAGTGAACCTGTAATTCACGTCTGCTAAGCCATCATAGAAGTTATAAAAACTTCAGTAACATACCAGCGCTTCTGTTCCATTGTATGGTGTCAAAGTGAATGCATTTGCAAAAAAGCGAAGCTGCAGAAAAGAAAACAACAGTTATTTTTGTGGTAGTTTAGAATACAGTCACAAAATAATTATTCATTTAAATATTAAAAAAGAAAACTTGCCTTTCTGATTATAGAACATTTTTTAAGTAACAAAAAATAGAGGTCAAAAAAGAAACATCACTTAATCTCCAGACTCCAAATCAACCACTTTTAACACGAAGGTCTATTTACTTCTGATCTTTTCTTTATGCCTGCCCTAAAGGAGAGATATTTCTTCCTGAGCCCTAAAGGGAGAATCATTTCCTAAAAATAGCATTTTTCAATGTGTGCCAGAGAAACGATGGTCCTGCAAGATGTTCAAATCACGAAACAAAAATATGGTTCTATAGTTACATAATGTACAATTATCCCCTTTTTGGGAACTTTTAATGCGCATGACCACTTTGAAAACTTAGAGAAGTCCAGTTTAACCATGTTTAACATGGGTTTTCTGAAATTATATGATTACAGAACTCTTGGGATCTGTGGTGCATGAGCAATGAAACATTCCTTTAAAGAGAAGTGGACACTCAAATGGTGGTGTGGCAGTAATACTTAGAAATATTAAGCAGAGGTTTCACATTTAGTAAGTTCAAAACCTCAAGTTAAATGGCATTCAGGTTCATTCCTTAAATCATTTCCCAACCCTTAAACACATCTTCCAGGTCCCAAAAAGAGATTTTATGAGCTAAGAAAAGAAGTATTCATCACTTACTAGCAATATTGCCGGCATCAACAGTGTCCATATAAAGGGAGGCAGAATTCCATATGTCAAATTGGTCAGTGCTGTACCTGGACACACCACATTGGAATACAGACCCTAGGAACAGACAGGGGTAGCAATAAGACTTTAACTTAATGTATATTGACTCAGTCCAGCTACATGCTAGTTAATAAAAGAGGTATGTACATGAGCCAGAAGTCAGGTAATAAAGAATTTACGTTTTGAGTTGTCTCTGAAGGTGGGTAAAACATTTATGTTGAAGAATCATGTATTAAGAGAACCCACTGTGAGAGGCACCCAGGATGTAAAAATTAGTAAGACAAAGTCTCTATTCTCATGAACCTTGCAGTATAAAAAATAACCAATCTTAAAGCTGGGGGAGAAAAGCAGGGCCTGGTTATCTGAGTTTTCCCTATTATTGGCTTAACTGAAGATCAACTTTTCAATAATCATGAGCATTTACGATTAAAAGATGTACGGAGTACAGTCCTTGCCTTCAAGAAGTTTCTGGCCTAATAAATAGACAGTTAAACCTAAAGTATGTGTCTGTTTCCCTGCAGGTACATAAGACCCATACGTCTAGCTTGAGGTGGGCGCTCCCGGCATCAGGCTGTATGTGCTGTCACTTTCTCCAACTGAAGATCTCTAAATCAGGTCCTTAGCCTAGAACTCATTTTAGAAAGTTCCACCCTATAAAGAGAGCCCCAATTAACACAGAGCTTATTTAATCTAAAGGGTCCTAAGTGATCTATAGTTAAGCCCTGGAGCCCTGGGACTATCATGAGGATAAGTCTTAGCTCGTGACTTTTTTCTAGAGGATTGCTGGGAAATCAAGGGGACTCTCAGGGATGGTTGATCCATGTCAGGCAATGCCAAGACTCTGCAGCACCAAATAAAGGAGGAAAAGCCTCCAGGTTCTGTTGCTTAGGGTGCTATCTGTTCATTGAACTGTCTGTTACAGACAGAACCTGAGAATCCCCTTGATTTACCAACAATCCTCTAGAAAAAAGTCAAGAGCTAAGACTTATCCTCATGATAGTCCAAAAGTTTTTCCTAAGAAAATAATGTACTCTGCCCCCAAAAGAGCTAAGGAAAAGTTCTTATTCTAGGAACTACCTAGGAACACTTGTGGACTATTCTGTCCTAAATGAAGAAATCTTCAAACTAAAATCCAGGGTTTCCAACATATATAATTTTCTGATGTTGAGGGATAAAAAAAGAAAGAAAGAAGAAGACAATCTTAACCAAGACTGTATCCTTCCATTTGTTTAATTATAGGGATTAAATTGTGATGATCCTGAGTATTTCTATATGGCTTGAGTCGGGGAGGATGCATGGATGATTCAAGTCTATCAGGCAATCTATATAGAACCTGACAACATTTCCAGTAACACAGGGCTTCAAAAGGAATACTGTAATGTCATTCTTTCTCAGCTGCTTCTTTCCTCATAAAGGCCAGGGAGAAAAAAGTCATTGGCTGAGAACCAATCTCAACAGATTTTACAAGCAATAGCTAAATCTCCCTCTTTCATAAAAGATAGAATCCCAAACCTTACTTGATAACTGAGACTTAAATAGAATCCCAGACCTTTCTATGAAAGGAAAAGCTAATTCCTCTAAAAGGGAGTTCTCAGAGTACCAGGAAGCAGTTGTGACAAGTTTTTAAACGTCTCAAGAAACTTCGGAAGGAGGTGCACAATGGGGCCAACATGCTGAGTCCAACCTGCAATATTAACAGCCTATACAAGAACACGTACAGGCATCTGCAGACCACATGCACCAACACCTACACATGTGCACACACCCAAAAAATACATGCACAAACACATGTGCACACACCCACAAAACCCGTACACGTACATATGAAGCCCCTACACATGGGTAGGCACACAAATACATATACACGCTCATGCATATCCACATGTATGTATTTGTACAGACACATGCACACACAAACTCACATTCTGAATACAAAGCACTGCTGTGAGTGCTTCATCCAGATCCCCTCAGTCCATCTTCCCAATAAATCTGTGAGGCAGGCACTATTACTATCCCTATTTTTCAGATGAGGAAACTGAGGCATAGGGAGATTAAATAATATGCCTAGGGTTACAAAGAGTCAGGATTCAAATTCAGTCCTAGAAAGTATGCTCTTAGCTTCAACTTTATAAGAGGCATGATTCAGGCTGGGTGCAGGCGCTGTAATCCCAGCACTTTGAGAGACTGAGGCAGGCAGATACCTGAGATCAGGAGTTCGAGACCAGCCTGGCCAAAACAGTAAAACCCTGTTTCTACTAAAAATACAAAACGTGGGTGTGGTGGCACATGCCTGTAATCCTAGCTACTCGGGAAGCTGAGGCATGAGAATCACTTGAACTCAGAAGATGGAGGTTGCAGTGAGCTGAGATTGTGCCACTGCACTCCAGCCTAGGCAACAGAACGAGACTCTGTCTCAAAAAAAGGGGGGGCATGATTCTAAGAGCCAGATCACAAAATACCACCTGATAAAGGTAGCCATTCCAGAATAAGCCAGGTCTAGACTATCACATAAGGCTTATATTTCTATGTCTAATTCATGATCCAAGAAGCTCCCTTGAGGGAAAACATAATTCTTGATCATCTTTTTATTTCACTTTTCTCCTCAACCCTAAACCTGGCCCAGTGCCCTAAACATGATAAGTCTTTTATAAATGTTAGTGAAATTAAACTTCTCCATAGCCCCATACTCATACAACAGTGTTAATCAAAGCAAACAAAAGAAAATGTCCAAGGGGAAGACTGGAGATTTTCAGGTAAGAATTTAGACCTGGGCAACAGAGAGATAAAAGAAGCAGTAAACTGCAGACCATAGTGGCCACAAGGACTCAGTATGACCAACAAGGGTCACCATCCCCTGTAAAACATCCTATAAACTGAGATCCTCATAGAGACAGAGTTCTGGGAGTCTTACCTAAAACCACCACTATCCAGAAGGTTTTATAACTACTTCACTGTCCTATAAACATCTGCTATGACAACCACTAGGAGGCAGCATGGTGCAGGGGGAAAAGTCCAAGCCATAAAGTCAGCCAGCCTCGGGCTCAATTTTGAGCTCTACCATTTACAAGTTGTGTGACCATCGGGTAAATGACTTAAGTTCTCCGAGATTTAGAGTCCTCATCTGAAAATGGTTATACTTAAACCCACCTCCATATAATGAGGCAGGTATTTAATAACACACACAGATGAATACAGAACCTGAAACACAGCAAGTACCAAAACAGTAGTTATTATCACTTTTAGTAGTGTCACTCTGTTAACATAAGTTAGAATTCCTGAAGAACCACAGAATGATGAATGAACTACCTGTAACTAAAATGTCAGGAGCTAATTATCTCTGCCCTAACATTTTCGTATACACCAACTATCAATCTAAACTACAAGAGTTAGTGGAAAGCCAGCTACCTTACTAGGAAATCAATAGTAGGTAATTAAGAGAACCTGCCCTGCCATTTCCATATCACTGAGATGGGCCTTACCTGCTGGTTGAAGTTCCTGTTCAAAGCCACACTCAGAAGGTCAGTGGCATATTTGGAAGAACTGTAGGGCTCCTTGCCTTTGCTGTGCTGGAAGTCCTCGAGGCTGAAATTAGATTTCCTTGCATTGCGAGACGATGTCCAGATGAGCTGAGATGGACTGTCACTGTGACAAAGGAGAGGCTCCAGTTCCCGAATCTGGGTGAAAGAAAAAAAAAAAGAACAAAAAAGTATTAAAATATACTGGCAGAATACAGATAACAATTTTGAAACCACTGTACATCTATACTGAAATTGAACAATTAGGAGGGAGGATGGTGGGAGTCAGGTTTGTCACTGTTGAAGTGAGACATCACAAATAAGCATGGGGAGGAAGCTAGAATGATCTATATGGTAAGAGATTAGGGTCAGAGACATCAGTATTAACTAGTTATCTAAAAGAGACATGAATTAGTTACATAGAAAAATATTTATAGATATGCATACATACAGGAGTTAGTACGCTAGTATGCACACACATATCTCTGTAGTCTATTAGCACAGAGGGTTTAGAAGACACTGATCTCTCAGTAGCAATAAGCACCCAGATCTTGGTTTCTAATAACCATTCTCTGATAAAAGAAAACATATGTCTTTAGAAAAGTATCTGATTCTAGGACTGAACAAGGAAACACATAAGATGATTCTGAAGCATCTTGTGGTGCCAGATAGTAAGAAACTGCTCAAAATGAAAGCTAAAACAAAAACAGAAAACCACAATGATGGGGGTGTGCCAAAGAGATACAGGAGCCAACTGAAAGAGCTCCCAGTGGCTAAAACTGAAAACATTTGAGCAAGAAAATAAAATAGTATTTATAATTTCAAAGCAGGAAATACATATTCATGCGTCCATGTGGAAAAAATAAATGACTGAATAAAGACATAAATAAAAGAGAACAGACAAATCTCCCTTGCAGGAAAAAATCCAAACAATTTCTGTAGATAACCCACTCTCTTAAGGAGGTAAAGCATTAGCCAGTATGCATTGGCTGCACATAGTAACTTTCTTTCTTTTTCTCTTTTTTGAGACGGAGTTTCACTCTTGTTGCCCAGGCTGGAGTGCAGTGGCATGATCTCGGCTCACCGCAACCTCCGCCTCCTGGGTTCAAGCAATTCTTCTGCCTCAGCCTCCCGAGCAGCTGGGATTACATGCATGTGCCACCATGCCCAGCTAATTTTGTTTTTTGATAGAAATGGGGTTTCTCCATGTTGGTCAGGCTGATCTCCAACTCTCGGCCTCAGGTAATTCGCCCGCCTTGGCCTCCCAAAGTGCTGGGATTACAGGCATAAGCAACCGTGCCCGGCCCAACTTTCTCTCAAAAAGTAGAGTATGAAAGGGGAGAAAGAAAAAGTAACTTAACAATGGAGAAACCTGACAAACATTACTTCAAGCCAGGAGATCAAGGTTAATATCAACACTGAGAAGTCATACTGATAGAATATACCCTTGATATGATGTCATGAGAATGTCACTTTACCTCTGTGACATTCCTCCCAAAAACCACATTCTTCAGTCTCACCATGAGAAAAACATCAGACAAATCCCAACTGACAGTCTACAAAACACTAAGCAGTACTCCTCAAAACAGTCAATGTCACCAAAAACAAGGAAAGTCTGAGAAGCTGTCACAACCAAGAAGAGCCTAAGGAGACATGACTGCTAAATGTAATGGGATCCTAGAACTGAAAAAAGACATTAGGCAAAAACGAAACCGGCATAAGTGTGTACTTTAGTTAATAATAATGTAGTAAAATTGATTCATCTATTTTGACAAATGCATCATACCAATGCAAAATGTTAATAGGGGAATCTGGGTGTAAGGCATACAGAAACTCTCTATATTATCTCTGCAGTAATTCTGTAAATCAAAAACTATTAGTACACTTATTGAAGAAAAATCTACTAGGAAAGCTTCCAGAAGTATTCCATGCTTACAATAAACAAGCCAAATGCAATCAAGAAAACTCAAACATGAGATTAAGTCAGTTAACTGGTTGCTCAACTATAGCAATGCCCCATGCCCAGAGCTTTACAGAAACGATCACACCAAATATTAGCTTATTAAGCCCACAGCTTTTTTACCAGGATAAAATGGCCAAAGACATTGGTCTCAAACACCTCCTGAAGTCCATCAGCAGTGATCTTATCACCCTGGGTCAGCAGGCCTTCAGCTGTGGAGAACATATGAATCACTTTTCTGAAATAGCAGAAGATAATTGCATGACTTTTTAAAGCTTCTTTAACTGGAAATGCTGAAAACACTTCCCAACCCATCCCCCGCCTCCCCCCCCCCCACCCATAAACTATACATCCCTTGATTCTGTAATGACAGGAATAAAAATAGCTGTTTCTCAGACTGGATTATTGCATTAAATGAAATGCCAAAGTCCCTCCTTCCCCCGACTAATTCACAGAAGTACTTACACACGTATAGCTCACACTACCAATAGGAACTTGAGTCTCTCAAAAATCTGCTGCTAAAACTCTTTACCTCTTCCCCAGTCAAGTTACAGGTAAACTGTTCTAAATGAATAATAAGCTATGCCAAAGGGAAAAAAGTCTTCCTGTGTATAAAGTATGTTTAATTGCCAAAAACAAAGTTAAACAGGTTGTTTTTTTAACTGGGAATTCTTCAAACATATTAATATAGTGTTCTGCTGTGAGGTCAATTCAGTAGGTCAAGGCCAACATGGAGACAGACAGAGAGAGAGAGAGAAAGAGAGAGAAGAGAGAGAGAGAGAGAGAGAGAGAGAGAGAGAGAGAGAGAGAGAGAGAGAGAGAGAGTGTCTGTCTGTCTTTTAATGAAAAAGAAGTAAAGCAAAAGTACTGGTATAGTAAGTAGCACATAGTAAGAATGCCTATTTATGAGTAAGTGTACTGGGTCACAAAGTAAGATTTATTCCTATAAATAAGAATTCTCCCGGTTGTGTTTCAACATTTTTGAAATTTTTGAAAGCCACTACACTAATGTGTAATGAGAATTTCCCAGGAAGACATTAGTTCTCTGCATTTCCCCAACCTACTGGTCACAGCACCTGACATACAACTGGGAAATAGTTCAAAGTAGCTTTCCTGGAAGTTGGAGTCTCTCTGAGAACTCTGCCTAATTTCAAAATGTTCTTGCTAATAGGCATATCCCGGCAGACCAAAAAATGACCTTCTAAACCATTCAACCATTTAGAATGTACTGGGACTTAGAACACCATACAAAACAGAACTTTCAGCGCTCCCCACAAAAGAGGATTGCTTTTCTTTCATGATATGGTTGCATCATCTCCTTTTTCTGTCTTCAACCTTTTCAACGACCCCTTACCTTTCATCCCCCCAACTTAACACACCAGCAAAACTAGGCAGAAAAATGAACACATTCCTTCCAATCAGTTCATCCAGAAAATGGAAATTACCTTGAAAAGAGGCCAAAGAAAAGTGCTTTGATATTTAGCTGTGGATTAGGCATGATCCCAGCATTTAGATATATACAGTCTAATCTCTGAAACCTGCAAGTAAACAACCAAACGAGATTGTGAGTTGCAAGTAAAAGCATCAGGTCAAGATTGTGTATTCTATCTCTAGAGTGACTAGAATCAAGGAGGCCTAAGAAAGACAAAAAATACTTTTTAAATTAATAAATTAGCCACAGCAAGCTGAGAAGAATTTACAGTACATTAAAGTTACAGCATTTCTTTCTCAACAGTTTTTCTTTAGCCACAGTAAACATCTGAGAATTCTTTCTTTGGTAGTGGCTTCAAACAGAATCTGTGGACTTTAAGTAAAACCTCTGATCAATAATTCCTTCCAGCTCTGTTCTCTCAATAAGGAACTGCAGCAACCCTCTATCTGTTAAACCCACTCCACTCTCCTCATCTTACAAAGTCTCTTGCTTTTAAAAAAAAAAAAATCCACATCTCCTCTGGTTGATAAGTAAAATTTATATAATATTGATATTCACCTGACTTGATCTATTAATGTTGAAATCTGAATGCCAAAATATATAATAAAACAGAAGATCCATGTGGAAACCTTTCAGTGTTCATGGACAAGTCCTATGTATCATAAAATAATGAAAGTTCATAAGAATACAATGAGATTGTAAAAGATGAATCAGGGTAAGATATTCTTGCCGGGCTCCCTCCTGAATACTTGTCATGGAAGGGATATGAAATGATGAGTTGAAAAAGCATTTTCAGTTTTAAACGTATGTAAGCCTTCATCTAGATGTACTGGTTTTGAACTAGGTTCAAGGCAGGTAAAGCCTGCTCTCATGATACTCACAGACACCATAAATATTCAGAATATCTCCTAGAGTTCTATGTACCAAACTGTCTCTGACTAACCCAAGACATTAAGAGCCACAGCTTCTAAAGTTAGGACCCTGAACTACATACATGGTCTTCAATACAGATCACATACAAATATTTCTTCATCATCCTATAAATAATTGACAAATGACTCAAATTATTAAACTGACCATTTAAAATGCTGATATTGTTACCATCAGTTCATCACATAAGTGCCACAAAGATAGTGTGAGTTCATCCATTGTTGCTTGTTCTATTACCGTATTTGCCAACTTTTATCTAAGAATATTAACATATTTGGCTAGGAACAGAGAGGAAATGTTTAGTAAAGACACCAAATTAAGCTCTGGCTTCAGTAAAATGGCATACCACTCATCAATAAAATAATTGACACATTGCTCTAATATGGATAAAACAGAATCACTGTTTCTTACTAGTTTTCATCTGCACATATCTAATAGAAGACAATGCTACAGATAGAAAGACCAGGTGTCAGGGATGGTGCTACTTGAGCCTTTAGAAGGAATCTCAAGCTCTCTTTAGCTCTAGTTGACTTCAAGCTTAGAACTGAAGAGATCCATTTGAGCCACTGAGTGCAGTTTCTTGACATAAGCAAGAATCTATCTGGACACTTTCATATATTCCATATTTGTGAATATCATTATAACCATCATTTCCTAAACTTGAATAACACCAACCATCTCAAAAAAAAAAAAAAAAAAAAAGGCTGTTTTGCGAACTAAAAAAAATACCTCAAAACTTCACTACAATGCTGATGACAGGTACCTGGGACAACTCACTGCTACCACAGCCTCACTGCCTTGAATCTGTGCTAAGTTGCTAAATATCTTACAAAATACTAAATTACTAAACTTGTGATAAAGTACCGAATATCTTGAACCTTTGAAGGCATTCGGGAATAGTCAGTACTATAAACGTTAAAACTTTAGGTCTCAAAAGTAAACTGCATCGGAATGGGCTATTATTAACTGGGAAATGAAGGTTCTTTTCTTCCAAATAAGAGAATATAACAAAATCTAAACAAATCAGGTAAGAAGCCAGCTGGCTAAGAAAGTTTGGGAAAAGAATGCCTGTAAACATGATTTAAAAGTCGTAACTTCTCTCAACTTCATAGTTTTTATCTCCATAAGGACATTCAGTATACAGTTTCACAGCCCTGGAGACTCTTAAGTTATGGAGGAGTAGGGGATATGGAATATATCACAATTTATGTGAAAACAGAACCTAGAAAATCTCCTCAGGTTTTTTTTTTCTTTTTTCTTTTTTAAGATGTGGCAGAAAACTCTAGAGCTCAGCAGTACTGGAGAGAGAAACCACATTTACAAAGGACTAAGGCCACACTGAGAAGAGCCAGAGCGAAGAAGAAAACTAGCTTTCACTTTGTAACTGGTGCATTTGGAAGAGGGAAATGCAAATTATTATCAATTCACATAAAATACAAAGTATTTTTCTTCAGCAAATGTCTTCATTAAGAAGGGCTTCCTTGTTTCTACCCATTTCATTTTACTGTCCAAGGAAACAAGGTAGTTATTTGTCTCTTAAGTGCCTCAATACTAAAATATTTGAAAATTAATTATTCAAGATAGTCCTAGGGCGGCATAGACTAGTGCAGGGTTCTTGGCCTCTTTTCATCATACATTCCTCCTAAAATTTAAAAACAAACAAATAAATAAAAAGCCATCTCTGCCCAGAAAAATGCACTGTGCACCTACATGCAATTTTGTGTTCACTTGCAGGGGAGTTATACGTTATACTCTATAAGTTATACTCTATTCCTTCACATACCAACTGTTGATCAAATGTCTATTACATGCCAATTACTGTGAAGGTGTGAACAAATCTTTACTGGCCTAGGGAAAAAAATACCCCTTAGGAAGCAGGGAGAAGCCCTGGGGTCTTGGACTCACTCAACTAATATAAGATTGGATGACCTTCCTAGGGACATTACCCTTATTTCTGTGTCTCAGTTTCTTCACTTGTTAAATGTCACTACTTGCCTTATCTACTTAATGAATTCATTATCTGAAGGAAAGATGTAAAAAATGAATTCAAATGTCAAAAGAGTTACCTTAACGTAAGGCAGTGCAACTGATCACACATCAGCATGTACTTATAAATTAGTCTCCATGAAATAATTATGATCATGATTGAGACTGAAAATGTGGTACCAGGCACAATGGCTCACGCCTGTAATCCCAACACCAACTGATCACACATCAGGATGTACTCATAAATTAGTTTCCATGAAATAATTATGATCATGATTGAGATTAAAAATGTGGTACTGGCCGGGTACAATGGCTCACGCCTGTAATCCCAGCACTTTGGGAGGCCGAGGCGGACGGATCACAAGGTCAGGAGTTCGAGACCAGCCTGACCGACATGGTGAAACCCCATCTCTACTAAAAATACAAAAATTAACCAGGCCACCGTGGTGGTGCGTGCCTGTAATCCCAGCTACTCAGGAGGTGAAGGCAGGAGAATCACTTGAACCCAGGAGGCGGAGGTTGAAGTTAGCCAAGATCACGCCATTGCACTCCAGCCTGGGTGACAGAGCAAGACTCCATCTCTTAAAAAAATTTAAAAAAAAGAAAGAAAATGTGGTACTGAGACACAATGGGTCACCCTATACAGATTTCCTCAACATAACTGCTTACACTGCACCTGTTTCTTTTTAGGTTTTTCTTTCCTCTCATTTTATTAAGTGTTATGCTGCACAATCACATAAGAAAAAAAAAATCCATCAGCAAGAGATATACCTTTGCTTAAGTTCCTTGGAGGCCCGGAACACGGACTGCAGGTTGCTGATGTCCACCTGGACAATGGTGACCTCAGCAGTGGGGTGAGAGGCCAGCAGAGAAGCACGGACAGCTTCTGCCTTGTTCCTATTCCTGCACGCCAAACACAGATGAAGCTCATCATCTTCCGCCAGCAGCCGCTTGCAGAGGGCCAGGCCAATGCCACTGGGAGGACAATTCAGACACAAGATGTGGGTTATCTGGGATGGCATCAGGTAGAGGCATTTCTCTCTGGTTCAGAAAACTGTGTCAACTTGACCTCCAGTGAGAAGCCCAGAAAAACATAAAAGACTCAACAATTATTTAAGAATGGAGGAATCCTCCACTCCAATAGTCACTTGCTTGAGACACAGTCTAGTTTGTGTTTTTCTCATTTTGAAAAACTTCAATGACACAATAACTGGACTGAAAACAAGAGTTGTTCTTTAGTTTTGCTATTACTGGGCTTTATCCTGCCAGTGGTTTTCATTTTGTACTTATTATGCCACTCATGAGAATGATTTAATATATCACCAGTAAGGGCTGAAAAGAGCATCTTATTAGCTGTTTCCTATGTGCATCTTTACTTTGCTGTCTAGGCTCCTCAGGGGCAAGGGCTTTACCACCTATTGGTATCATAAACCCCATAAGGAGCACCAGAAATCTCCGATAAAGGAACAGATGAATCTTTCAGATGAGGCATCAGTAACATGGCAAGATGTACAAATCCCTCTCGACAACTATGATTAAATAATAGAAAAAGAAAGAACTCAACGTGATTACGTAGAAGGTAGGAATACACTAAATATTAGATGAGGACCAAGAAAAGGGAAGCAGGGATGAGTACAGCATTTGGAGACAAAGAACTTCAAAACCAGCACTGTAAAACCGCATAGGAGTGGTGACATCAGTCAGATCAGCCTGGCTGATAGCAATGAAAAGTTGGGTAATAATTTCTCTTTCATTACTTAAGCTGATTCCAGGAAAATATATTAATAGTTAAAACCCAAAAAGAGCCTGGAACCATCAGTAATCTGTTAGCACCAACAACAAAGCATCAAAAACAGTTATTTGTCCTCACATGAGAATAGTAGGTATTTAATATACAATTGCACATATCACAATATATGTAAAAGAAACAGACAAAATCAATTCTGACTTATTTCAGTACCTTCCACATAAGAAGCACCAATCAATTGTTGAAGTCACTTGAGAGGGTATGCTAAAAAGTTGCCAACTGCAGACACCTACCAAGCTGGCTTAGTTAATATGCATGTGGTTGAATAATTGAAAGTGGATCAATCTTAAATGTTTAACATGTACTCTATCTTAATCATTTAAAAATGCCAAATGCAACTAGTAGAAAAAATTGTTTGATTGGCTTCATCCTCTACACATTTTTCATGGAAGTGCAAATGACAGGTAAGAGGCTGAGAGACTAAGTGAGCAACCCTGGAATTATTATGAGCTAGTTATTCTGCACCCCAACCATGCCTTCATATGAAAAGGTTAACTTTCTCTGGGTTTCTGAAGAGTGTGTTAGCTCTCTAGCACTGAGCTAAATGGAAGGGGATTGTTTTTTCTCCACAGTCCTAATGCTCATGGGTGTTCAAATTTGTAGGCAAAAGGATTGTACAGACAAAACACCTATAATATAAGACATGATCACGTGGTCAGGAGCAAACTGCTGGGCACTGACGATCAGTACGAATAGCAGGCAAAGATGGAAAAGGGGCGGAGCCCGCGTGAGTACCCTATTCTCTTGATAACCTCAGGATCATCACTGCCACACTCATCACTTACTGATGTTCTAGTTTTCCTTTTCACTGTCATGTTTAATACCAAGTACCAGTTACTGAGCACCTCAAGAGGCCGGCACGCTCCACACCTGCTGCAGAGACTCCGGGAAACCTAGGCAAAGCCAGGGGCGGGCGCTTCCGGGGTCCGTTCGTGGAAGGTCGCAGATCCCTGCTCTCTCAGACCCCTCATCCGCTGCCACCTCTGCCAACCCAAAGGAGGCCTCACCTGCTCGCGCCGGTAATCAAAACCACCTTTCGCATCTTCGCGCATTCACACTTCCAAGCAGTGAAGCAAACGCCGCCGCTGCTTTCGGAAGTCCTAAGATTTCGGGCAGCAGCCGGGCCCACCTCACCCGTCACCAATCAGAGTACGGCCACGCCCCGCCTCCCGTTGCGTCATCGAGTCTGCGCTGATCCCTCCAATCTCAGTCCGCCAACCGCTCCCTGCCCTCGGAGTCGGCGTCGGGTGAGATAGGCCGAGGGGAGGAGCTGCGTGACGCAAAGCCCGGAGCCATTCCAGGTTCTTCTCGCTCCGCCTCAGCGCAGGTGTCCGTCACTGCCGCGTAGGGCTTATTGGAAGCCGGATCTTTAATCCTGGTGGGCGTGTCACCCGGCCTAGCTCTTAGGAGAGGAGTAACACGCACTGGGTCTGTGCCCTGGCGTCTGAGATTGGCACTTCATTGCAGGAAGGCCTCATGGTATTTGCACCAGTGCCCATTTTAGAGAAAAGGTTTGAGTCTAGGAGCCAGAGTTGGGCGACTATTATTTAATTTTCCACTCCTTTTTGGATGTATAGATCCAGGCATTGTGCCACTTCACAGCCCAACTTCTGATCCCAGACCTCCTCCTCTAAAGAAACTTATTTGAGAAAATGAGCACTGATTTTGTTAAGAATTTTATGTAGAATCATGCGTAAATTACCAGTATTCAAAAGTTGGAATGTGGCGTGGAATCAGAATCTCAGAACTTCATTAGCGAAGTACTGAGAATGTGTTGTAACCTCCTATATCAGTGCATCTCAAACTGTGCTGAAGGGCCTGTTTGTGTTTCCAAGCCATCCCAGATGGGTGCTTTTAGAAAATACAGAGAAAAAAAAAAAAGAAAAAAAAGAAGTGCTAGAAAAAGAAAAGCAAAAGGCATACAAAACACAAGCCCCGATTTTTTATTATTAGATTCCAGACTTATAAAAATACTCTGCCAAAATGAGGCAGAATAGGGTTTGGAGGCAGGGTACTTAAGGCCAATTCGTGTTGACTTCCTAGAGCTCAATCAAGGAAAAACAGCAAGGGCTGGGAGTAGGGAATCTGAGACCAATTGGTGCTGGCTTCCCAAAGCTGGATCAAAAGGAAAACACCTGGTTCTGGGGGCCGGAAAACTAGGGCCAATTAACACCAACTTCCTAAAGCTAAAGAAGGAAAAACCCCATCTCCCCACCTCCCAGTAGCAAAGGATCAAAGGCTACTCTCCCTACAACCTTCTGGTCCCAGACCAAACTGAGGGTTGGGCTGCTGTTTTTCAAGGTCCAATAACAAGATGCAGATGAACTGGGGAAGAAGAGAGTTCTTATTTCTGTAACCGGTTACAGGGAGAAGGCCTGGAAATTATCGCCAGACCAAGTCAACATTACAGTTTTTCAGAGCTTATATACTTTCTAAGTGAGCTGTCTACCTGTAAGTGTGCATTTATCTAAAGACATAAGTGATTAACTTCTTTTAATCTGTAACTAAGGTCTGAGTCCTGAAAACCTTCCTCTGGAGCCTCAGCAAATTTACTTAACCTAAATGGGTCCAGGTGCTGGGGTGATTACCCTTGTATTTTCTCCTGCTAAGTCATGGAGGTTTGAGGAGTTCCCTTAGACCCACCAATGAACTTGTTTGTGGAGGCCTGGGGAGTTTCTTCAGACCCACAATAAAACTCGTTTAATCCTAAATGGGGTCCTGTTAAGAATTCCTTCATTATTTTGTCATGCTTTAAGAGGCCCAGGAAAGGCCTAGGCAAAATTCTTGATGGGCTTTTGTTACATCCCAGCCTTTGTATAAGGGCACTGGCTTTTAATATTTCACCACTTAGTACTGAAACAGTTGTTAGTGAGACCTAGCCTGCCACACTTCCACCATGTCTCAGATGGAAAGGGAAAGTGCCTTGGATTGGCTGTGGGCCAAGCACTAAGCATGGGCCATGCCATCATCTGCATAGGGCACACATTCACCTCAGCCTTTACTTAGCCATAAACCAAATCCTTCATCCAGGTAAGGGGTAGCCCATGGGGACCTCAAAAGAACTACTTAAAACCCAGAAAACTTTGTAACTTGGCCCTTGAGCCACTTGCTCAGGCCCACTCCCACCCTGTGGAGTGCCGTCTCAGTTTAATAAATCGCTGCTTTTGCCTTCACGGGTTCGTTCCTTTGTTACTTTGTGCATTTTGTCCAACTTTTCGTTCCAAATGCCAAAAACCTGGATGACTCACACTCAAGACCCTGCTTCCAGTGACAAAACTGCTATCAAGGTTTCTAATGCTTACTCTAGGTTTCCATATTTGTAGTAGACTGGTAATGGGACCATCACTAGCCCCAGCTCACACAGAATAAAACTGTGTATCATACATCAAACTCTACTGAGCATACTTTAATCTATTTAATGGCCTCTTTCAGTGTTTTAATTATTTATGAACAGCAATGATCCCTAAAACACTGTGATAATTTATATTGGCTTTTGATCCTAGAGGTTTTGATCAATGATACCAACTTACTTAGTAATCATTTATCCTATATCAAGAAAATTAGATTGAAAGAACAAATCTGGTTATGAGAACATTAGATTCCTAAATAAAACTTTTTTTTCTTTTTTAGACAGAGTCTCGCTCCGTCAGCAGGCTGGAGTGTAGTGGTGCGATCTCGGCTCACTGTAACCTCTGCCTCCCGGGTTCAAGTGATTCTCCTGCCTCAGCCTCCCAAGTAACTGGGACTACAGGCACACGCCACCACACTCGGCTAATTTTTGTTTCTTTTTTTTTTTTCAGTAGAGACAGGGTTTCACCATGTTGGCCAGGCTGGTCTTGAACTCCTGACCTCAAGTGATCTGCCTGCCTCAGCCTCCCAAAGTATTGGGATTACAGGCGTGAGCCACCGTGCCCGGCCAATAAAACTTCTTTATCATAGGGGTGGAAATCAGCTCCTATGTTTATCCCACTTTCAACTGTTCTAAAGAGACCACAATTTAACAATATTTTCTGAAAGTCATGGAGTAAAATTAAGCCTAATTGTGAGAGTCTAGACCCAAAGGCTCATTTTTAAATGTCCTAGAGCTCAGAAGTGATGAGGAATAAGAAGAAGGAGACCAGGTTGTGTGGCTGTCTCATACAAAACTCATTTCTATAAAGAAGGGGGAGGGCCTGGGCTGTGGAGGCTCAGCATTACCGCAGTCTCTGGATGCCCGCCAGCCTAAGACAGATTGAATTAAGTGAAGTCCAGACAACTTCAGAGCAAGACCATCTGTCTCTCCTTTCCTCAAGATTTTCATTCAAGCCAAGTGATGAAACTACTCTCTTCCCTTTTTTCCACTAAAGTTGCTGTTTTCAAGGTGTTGTGACTTTTGAAAGATGGGCTGAACTGCTGGAGGTGCTCAGAGAGACTAGAATAGAGTTCTATTCACAATAGATGCCATTTAATTCTATATTTTACAAATATTTTATCACTCATAGGACACAGCTTGATAACCATCATAATATGTTTTTATTGATGAGTGAATGGATAGGTATGTTTTTTTTTATCATCATAAGTGTATGTTTTGCATGGGCTCATTCTGTTCTCCTGGAAATCAGAAGAACAATATGGTACACAATGATCCCATCCATCCCTGCCAAACCTTGGCCCTGTGATTTATCTACCATGCCCAGTGCTGAGAAACGTGCTCAGAAAACTCAAATATTCTGAGAAACATTCTCAGAAAACTAAAAGTATAAACTTATTCTCAGAGACCAGGTAAGAAATTGGTTGTTTGGGGTCGTTTCATTCTAATCTCTAATATAATGACTGAGTCTAAATTCTGGTTTTCATAGTTTTTTTTTTTTTTTTTTTCTGGGGGGGGTGGTTTGTGCATGTGCGGACAGTCTGAAACAGACTATATTGGGATTTAAAAAGGATTTCTGTGTATCAAACAAGACAACTCTGTAACCATAACAATAAGGGATTGCCAGTTAATTCTGGACTGGATTCCCCAGAACTGGACTAATTAATATGAGGACATAAAATCCCAGTGTTTCGTATGTTTAGATATGTCAGAGACCAAGGTGCTTTCCTCCCAATAAACAGTCAACTCATATGTTAGAGGCCTATTTAAATAATCCTTTGTTGGACAGCCCCACAAACAGGTGTCCACACTACATACACCCCAGCTCTGACCCATGCCCCATCACTTCCCCAGGAATGATGTAAGACTGTCAAGAGCAAAGGTTACAAAGCCCAGAACTGGCACTGTTTATACAGAAAGGGAGATCCATCAGTAGCATGACTCTTTAATCATTGTTATTTACAATTTATCATCTGACAGACTTACAGAGAATAAATAAAGAAAAGAAAATATACAATTGGTATCACGTTTCTTTTTCTAATACAGAGAAATTTTACGTATTCTATTTGGAACGTCTATGATAGTTTTAAGCAGAAATTAAATCCATTTTATCTTTACCCCTTGACAAGACACATCACCTTCCAAAGCCTGCAGAAGGGGGCCCAGATGTTTCCTCATCACAGGAAGAGTGCACCACATGGCTGCAGAAACTCAGTCCTCAGAAAAAGTTACCAGGCAACAGGGTAGAAGAATAGGATATCATGAATAATAAAGGATATATAATGGATAGGCTAGATTACAGACTCTTGGTGTGTTTGCAGGAAGCCTCTTTTCAAGAAAACAGTTTTTCACTGAAAGTGATTACCTTACCCCATTGTGCTTCCTTTGAGTGTCTGCAAATTCTTCCTTGATATGTTCATTGTAATTGTCGATGAGCACAGCTAGCTTGGGACTCAGATTATTTTCCTGCAAGGCACCTGACATTGTTGCATGTTGTTGACAAGGTGTCTGCAGGAGAAACTAGATAGCTTGTTTCAAATAGACTGGGTATAAGGCCAGAGTCTGATCTCTCCCTTTGAATTGGTGTCCTGTGGAGAACTACCTTTCATTGCTGTCTAAATGCCTCAAAAAATTAAGCAGCTCTATAGATCAATTTCTCCATCAAAAAGTATACAGAGAATGCACTTCACCAGGTACGAGTCTGAATATTTTTTTCTCTTTCCTCATTTTGAAAATAAACTCTCCATGTTACAGCAAAAAAATTCTCCCTATATTCACTCTAGTTAACTGGATGACAAGTTTTTGTTTCCATCTTAAATTCATTCAAAAAAACAACATTCAGCAAATATTTATCAAGTGCTCACAATGACCTAGGAACTTAATAAGACACACATTGTTATAAAATTGTGACCCCTTAAATAGGGGACTTAAAAATGTCAATTGTAAAACTCAAAACTGTAATCCACAAAACTGGAGTTTCAACTTCTCCACAGGTTGCTGCTGTGTTTGCAATTAATTTGGTTTAATGTGGTTGTTATTCCATTTAATGACAGCTATTTAGGCAAATAAAACCTCTCTACCACTCTGAAAATAGTATTTTATCAAACATTAGGAGTCTATACCATTGCATTCTCTTCTCTCCACAAGCTATTCCCAGTGCCATTAACTAAGTGCCAACTAACTCTTGACTGAAATACTGGTTTACTCTAAACTCCTCATTTTGTCCCCAGTACTAATCCTACTCACTGTAGAAGCTTCAGGAAATATCTAGAATATCCTGCTATACCTGGTTTTCTAGGCAACAAGCTATGAGCAGTTCTTACTGTCTTTTGTGTTGCCTAATATTTCTAAGTTTGTCTTGGATTGTTTCAGATGCCAAACAGCCTAACTAATCAGAAAATTTAGAAGCAACGTAGGCAGGGTATTGCTCATGATAAAGGAACACATTAATGTGTTATAGTCTCTCTAATACTGTAGAATTTTATCCAGATAGTGTCTTTCCTGTTGTATCCAAGCAAGGCCAGATTACAAATCAGCAAGAATTAAAAGTATCCAGCAACTAAATGAATATGTGTGGAAAAACTGGTGAAATTGAAAAAAGGTCTGTGGTTTAGTTAATAGCATTATGCCAATGTTAATTTTCTGGTTCTGAAAATGGACTAAGTGAAATGTTATAAATGGGGAAAACTGGATCTAGGGTAAGGCCACTTTACTATTTTTGTAACATCTTGTGAGCTTTAAGTTCTTTCAAAATAACAAGTTTTTTTAAAGGAGACACCAACTCAACAATTCTTCACTGCTCTTTGGCACAAGTAATGCAGCTAATTGTAGCAGAAAACTCAAAATGCCAGAAATTAAATCACCATTAACCACTCCAGTCTCTTTCCCTCTAAGTTCAGTTCTTGACAACTTATTACCAAGTGAAAAAAAATTAATCTGTTTTTATTAAAATGTTACATTTCTATTAAGAAGATTTTCCCAGCAAAAATAAGGATCTGCATCTTCCTGGAGATGCAGAAACATTAGGGACCTACCTACCATATGCACTGCCAGAGGACAGAAGTCTTACTGAAAGGGAAAGATTAGGATAGCAAATTCCAGGTCTATAAATTCAACTTACAATCAAAGACTTAGTAGCCATATATTGCAATTTTCTTTTCTTTCTTTCTTTTCTTTCTTTCTTTCTTTCTTCCTTTCTTTCTTTCTTTCTTTCTGTAGTTTTGGGCAAAACATTCACTGTTCTGTTTTAGTATACTTCCTTGGAACATCTTCATCTCTTTCTGTCTTGCAGACACTCCTCTTCTTCTATTCTCCTTTACTCAAAACATATGGTTTAGACCCACATCATGGCTTTGTTGTGGGAAGCCTGGATGGGACTAGAAAAACACATGTTTCCAACATGGTGCATATCTGTTTGTGCAGATATCAGATAAGATTTAATCTTGTCTAACTTATGCGTATTGTTTTGATGTTTGCCTGTGGTTATTCTGGGCACAGCAATGGTGGGCATTATTGAAAATGAACTTTTTTGACAGAGGAAAGATAATAGAACATGAAGATTTATGAACTACCATAAGCTCCCCATCTCTGGGTCTTCATTTCCAAAGCAGCACTTGGGAAACCAAGCCCCGTTCAGGCAAATAGTTGATTACTTCTCACCAGCACTTGAAATGGTCCAGAATACACCAGATGCTCAAACTACCTTCCTCACACACTTCTGAAATGAAAAGGTCATTCCCTGATGATTGCTATATCTTTTCCAAAAGGAACTTCCCCTTTTTTAAAATTCTGAAAAATTCCTTTCCATTTCATACATTGAACCTGACTTCATTTCTTAATAAATATTTTTATCATCTCTATCATCCAGAATTTCTTCTTTCTCCATTCATATTTATCTTTTACTTCAAGATACTTACTTTCCTATTCCCTTTCAAAACTCCTTCTTGTTTCAAAATGGATTCCCAATGGCTCCAGCTACTCCTGTTTCTACTTGCTCAACTTGATCTTTCCCTGTGTCTTTCCTGTGCACTCTCCGTTGCCCCTTTTTTGTAGCCTCCTTTCTAGCCCTGACCTTCCCCCCATTCAGTCATATGCACATTCGCGTATCCTTTTTTTTTTCACCCCACTTGCATACAATCCTCTTCTTTATACAGTCTTAATATACTTGCAAGTGATCTTTCCACAACATTAAAATCACATTTTGCTCCTCAGGCACCGCTTTGCACTTTAGATCTTATCTGGTCACATATGTGTCTGGAAAGCACATCAAGTTTTAGATAGACCTAACTATCAGCACATTAGCCAGCAAGAACATAAATTTAGATCTGGCAATCCCAAAACACAATCTGCACACAAAATAATTCACATATATCATGAAGAAGATAACTTACTGCAAACGTAATAAGGCCCCACAGTCTCTGATCATTTTTTTCGATCTCCTTCTCCAAATAAGTCCTAGCTTTGTTCCTCTAATTCAAATTTGAACTACTTACTATGTAGTTCAAATATGAACTACTTAGTATGAATTCTACACACTAGGCCCTCACCATGTATTCTGTTGGGTTGCTTGGATGTGTGCTACTAAACTCTAAAGGCATGACTAAGCTAGAAACTAAACCTGTGTCTGTAATACAAAGGTCTCAGTGCCAGAAGTTGAAGCCTTCCTCATCCCAGAAAAGGATACAGATATGTATTACATGATAATATATATTGAGCAGCCATCTGAAACAGATTACTTCTATGACTCAAGGCTGGGAAAACTCAGACACTGTAAGTTCATTTTAAATATGATTTTAAAAAAATATGGAAACATAGAATAACCCAGTGAACTGGGGCAGAATCATAAAAAAGAATAAGTGAAGAGATTTTAGGCAAAGGAAGATAAAATAATATTATTTTCTCTTGCTCCATAAGAAGTCATGGCATGGTCTGGATGTAGCCCTACCAGAGGCATGTGGATAAAGAAGAATAGGCTGCAGGTCCTGAGTTCAAGTCCCTTTAATTCTAATGAAGCTTAGAATACTTATTTTGAAAGCGGAGTGTGGCAGGTCCCAAGGTATCTAGCCCTGCACATATCAAATATGCTAATGTATTTGGAAACACCTGGTAAACCTAAGGCACAATACAAATGGCATGTGTTACTATACTACCATTACAGTGATTTCTTCCATGATCTCTTTTGCTGGTTACAATTTTCAGAGCAAGAAATGACCAGATTACTAAATCCATCAGTTATAGATTCAATTATCCAGTTAGTACTGGACGTATCAGAACCAGCAGGGACCTCAAAACTATTTAATCTAATTTCCTCATCCTATAAATAAGAAAACAAAATGCAGAAAGACCAAGTGATTTAGCCAAGATGACACACTTAGTGTGAAGCAGAAAGAGGGTTAAAGCTCCCAAATCAATGTTCTCTTGACTCTCAAACCAATGATTTCTCCAAAGTTAGTCCTGGGATAGACTAAAGCCCAAAGGCATAGGACAACTACCGGGAAAGGACATTTGCTAGGATCAGAATATGACCTGAAAAATGGATCCTGTGGACTTGGGATTTATGCTTATGCTGTGGCCTGGAGCAATGCTGAAGGCTGAATGGGGAAATACACATGTTCCTGAGAAACTGCTGTAGAAGGTAAACTGGTGAGGGCAACAGAGGCAGACCCAAGGGGTCAAGGCCATTCCTTCTCAGCTTGGGAAGCTGATTTGTAATGTCTTCATGTTTCTCCTCAATGGAAATTAAGAGTTCCTTTTTCTAGCTTCCCACTAAATCTGAAGATTTGTGGAGTGTGAAAGCTCAGAATCTGCTCTGAGCAGATTCCTTCTTGACAGTGGCTCTGTTTCCATGAATTCTGAAGCCACAGCTTTGAGATTTCTTTTCTGCGGGTCACACCATCTCAGAGGCAAGAGCGTGTATACTCAGCAGTAGCAATAGATGCTCATCCTGTGCCTCTCTAGAATCAAGGACTCTCGGAGTTAGAAAGACATTAAACATTGTCTTACACCACCATCTACTTTGTGTTTCAAAACCTCCATTTTCTTTGACAAGAGACTCCCCACCTCTGGTAGCAGCCCATTTATCCTTGTATGTTCTGAGTGCTTTGTTTTCCCCAATAAGGAATGGAAATCAGTCTCCCTGTAACTTCTCCACATTAGTCCTAGGACAACTTTTTTTGGGGACACTCAGAACAGACCTACTCCCTCTTGGACAAGGCCAGTAGGTATTTATGCCTGAGAAATTCAGCCCCAAGCCCAAAGATCCTACAGAGGCTTCATCCTTGAAAACGCTAGAAGATTTGGACAAGATGAACTCAAGAGTCTACTATCAAGATATCAAAACATCAGCCTTTACTGATTAAAAACTCAGATTCTCACTAAAACACACACATGAAAATATCTGAACAAGACAAAGAAAACAACCCTCTTACAAAATCACAAATAAATGGTGGATACCATGTCTGTTATGTGTCCTCCATTGACCTCCTTTCCTATGTCCATTATCTATTCATGAATCCTTCCATCCATGAGGTACTTTTTTTCTGTAAATGACAATCCCCCTTCATACACTCTTGCAGCAAACATTCTTTCCTATCTATATCCCCAGTTGTTTCATATATGAACTTCAACCCTGACCCCTGTCTATGAATGAGCAGAACACCCATTTCAAGAAATTGGGGGGTTTCAAGAATATATCATTCAGTTTGACAGGAGAGAGAAATGCAAACAGTGAGACATGTCCAGAGGCCAAATTAGAAAACCACCTGTGATTAGTTGCTGAATTCTGAGTCCTCAGATTCTCCACATCTATCAAGTGTTTTCCCTAAATTTAATCTCATGTTTCCCAAGACATTAGTATTCTTCAAGTTTTTCTTTCCGAAGATTCTTTTAGAGTGACATGGAAAAGTATTGTAGAATCTGCACATTTATAAGCACAAGCATAGTTAACCTTTATAAATTATCTGAATTTTCTAGCCTTTGTTATCCAACATTTTGGTATATCAAGTAAGATTTTCTTTTACTAGATTGTATCTGCCCTAGGCTTTTTTTTTAAGTTCTTTAATGTAAAAAAAAAAAAAAATGTATATATGAGTCAGGAGTAGGGAGTGGGGGTGACCAGGAACAGACAGCAAAGCAAACAAGCCTCTGTCTCTCAGGTTCATTAAATGACCAGATGGAGTGGCATAGGCGTGGGTGAGTGGTAGGTCTTGTAGAGAGGACCTGAGCCGTAGGAATGTGGCCAGGCACTGACAGCATCACTCGTCGCCTTGTTGAAGGAGCAGAAGGTGGATTTCTTGGAATGAGGGACGGTTCTTCGTATCTCTTCTCCAGCAGCTAAGCATCAGCTTATACACAGAGTCAGGACAAATGGCTGGTTGAGGGAGGTAAGTCTTTGGGAAAAAAATAAAGGAAAACAAAAGTGAAAGAGACAGAGAATATTACAAAGAAGGGGGAAAGGGAAGTATATTTGCATCATGGTTTGATTTGCCCCCTGCCCACTTTCTTGAACTTGATAACTGAAATGGGTGTGGTATCCATTTTTCCTATTCATGAAAGTTTTGAATCATATCAGCCCTTTTCTAAGCTATTCCCTTTGTCTTCTGGAGTTCTCTGGAGCAGAAATTTTTGATGGGCCATTATGTGGTCCCTACTTTCATGCAAAAGATGAAACAACCAAAAAGAGACCAAATCTTCCATTTATGACCAACCCATATTGAAGTCCATCTTGGCTGAGCCAATCATGGCAGAGGCAGAAAACAACATTTTTCTTTGGCCCACTCACTTATCTCACGTACTTGGGAGTAAATTTGCCCTTTACTGTGGTAAGAAGGCAAATTGCCTCATAACCAAGATAGCTAATTTAGACTCCCTGCTGCCAAAATATTTACAGAGTATAAAGAGACAATTAAAATCTGAGACCCCTCTCTTATTTTTAATATGCATAATGTATTATCTCTTGTCAATCCCTTATCTATCTTTGACTTACTTGGATCTATTCAAGCCACAGAAGATCCACTTTTTATTGTCTGCAAGATCCTTCCCCAGCTATTATCCTTTTCCTGGTAAAGATGCCATAATCCAAGGGTATGCTGTTGCCAGGCCCCTTTGGGGAGGTGCAGTGCTGTAGTGACTGGCAAGCTTTAAATTCCATACGTCACAGGAATTTTTAATCTATGTCACCCAAAAAAAAGTTTGGAGTATCTTGGCTAGGAATTGAGACTCCTGGGGAGCTTGGGAAACTATCTTTCCCTGAGTCTTGAGATGTCACAATACTCTTGGATTGTCCAAGAGATGCCTTCCAAGAGCAACAAGTTCAGGATATATCTGCCCATTTTCGGACATCCAAGTCTAGAAGCATTGCTAGATAGTCAAAACCAACCCCAATTCCTATACTAAGCTATATTTTAATGAATGCTAATACATCCCCTTTACACTTATATTTATTGACCCAGAAGAAAACCACATGATCTAGATCAAGAAATAGATAAACCATGAGAGACAGGACTGTATTTCCTGCTACCTTTGAGTTGGGGAGAAACCTGACATGACCCTTTATGCCCTCCAAGAGTCAATGAGTTGACACATAGATAAAGCAGAGTGTATGGATGCCTGGGGAGGATACTGGTCTTTCACATCATTTGGATAGTTAGTGACAAAGACTATCATCCACATAGTCTGTCTTCCATCTCAGCCCACTCCTGCTAAGTCAGGACTTTCCATTCTCCATCCTTCAAGGTACACAGGTCCACATCCATTCATCCCCAACAGTTCTTACCTGCCTCCCTTGGTCTCGGAAGAATTCTCCAGTATTCTCAATAACCTGTTCATCTGACAGCTGGGAATAGGGCTGTTCCTGGCAAAAGGTGAAAGTCTCCCACAAAGTAACCCCAAAGGCCCACACATCACTTGCCGTAGTGAACTTGCCCTATTCAAGTAAAGAAAAGAATGGGAAATCAGAATAACCTGTGCACAACAATACCTGGTTAAATTTCATAATCTGGAGCTATACCCCTTCCCCTACCACAGACAAGGAATTCTGAAAATGCCAAGATGTGCATGGAGTATTTAGAAACAGCCCATTCTCTCATTCTCATGATCTCACCTTGGTTTTGTTTCTTTGTGATCCAAGAGCTGAAAAAAATGCAGCCATAAGCTATCTGACTCTGCAACTGAGTGTTAGGTCAACCTTTCAACTCTAGGGTAGCCTTGGGAAAATGCTCCTGAGAAAGGCAAAATCTGAATGGGAAGTCAATCGTTTTTATGTTAGAGATAGAGGACTCTAGTTTAAGTGCCTGCAGTGAATCCAGGACTCTCATTTACCAGTTCAGTTATCATCACAGTGTTGAAAGATAGACTTTAACAAGTGACAGCAATGAGATTCAGGTGTAAATAGCATGCATTGACTACTCACATTTTCTACTCAATACAGACAACAACATTGTGAAGTTGATGATATTATTTATTTTTTAATTTTTTTTTCTTTGAGAAATGGGGTCTTATTATGTTGCCTAGCCTGGAGTGCAATGGCCAGTCACATGTTTGATCTCACTACTGATGAATACGGGAGTTTTGACCTCCTCTGTTTCTGATCTGGGTTGGCTCATCCCTCTTTAGGCAACCTGGCGGTCCACTGCTCCTAGGGGTGACCATATTAATGCCAAACTCGGTGAGGACACCCAATAGGTATAGCGCAGCGCAGCCCAGATTTTCATCCTCCTGTCTCAGCCTCCTGAGTAGCTGGGACTACAGGTACACACCACCATGCCAGTTATCCTTATTTTTTAGATCAGAAAAATGAAACAGGAGCGGTTTCCCAGATTCTCCTGGTTAATAAGGCCATTAGTAGTGGAAAAACCGGATTTGAACCAAGGTCCTCTGAATGTCAGTCTAATATATTGTTTTCAACACCACATAATACCTTTAGGGAGAGTAATGCCTAACTATCCCATTAGAAATGGGTAAAATATAGCAATTCACATACATAGGTGAAAAAGAGCTTTATAAGGATTTATGTAAACTGGTGTACATCACAGTATCATTCATAATAGCAGGAAATTGGAAAGTACTTAAATATCAAATTATAGAGGCATTATTAAGTTATAGGATATACCTACACAATGGAATATTATGCAGATAATAAAATGTTAAGTTAAAAATAGAGATAGAGAATTGTATGGCATATTGTCATCCCAATTATGTAATATAAATTACATGTACGTACATATGTATATAAATGCATGCATAGAAAAAAATTGCATGCATAGAAACAACATATGTATAGAAAAAAGTCCTCAAAGAAAATATACCAAAGCATTGATAGTGGCTATCTTGGTGAGTGGAAGGGAATAACTATACATTTTTTATTTCAAAATTAATTTATAAATCCTATAAGAATATCAGCAGGAAATAAGCAGATTAATCACAAATGAACAAAACCAAATTGGTCTCAGACTTTTTTGTACAATGTTACACAAGAAAAAAGGTAAAATAACATGTACATGGCATTGTAGGAAGTAAAAGTCTAATGAGTCTATAAATCAGCTGAGTGGTTGTAAAATCAACAATAAAAAGTCTCAGGTATGCATGGACAGAAAATATACCTCTAAGAGAGATATTACTCACTTATGGTATGGAATATCAAGAATCGAATAAAAATTAAACAGCAAAGAATGATGAACTTAAAAAGAACATCTTGAAAAGTACTGAAATACAATTATAGGAATTAGTCTATATAATTATGAGAACCATGCTTATGAAACTAATGGAGAAGAAAATATTTTGTATAGGTAACATTTCTTTAAATGATAAGGTTTTTAATACTTTAAGTTAAGAACAATCACTAGGTAGAAATAATAAAGAGAAACAAAGATAATAAATCTCTTATACTTTTTAACTTGTCTCCCTAAATTAAGTGTGTTAATTTTTTAGCAGAAATAGGCAAGCATTAAATAATAAGAGTTAGTACACAAAGAAAATAATTTCAAATCCGAGAAAATATTAGTCTATTGAGTTTGCCTTCTGCTGTCTCAGGTTTGTCTCCACGTGTCATGCGTGCCAGCCCACAAGCCAGTTGTTAGACAGGGCTTTAAAATGCTGAGAACTCACCAGCAAGATACTTTCCCAAGACATCCAGCGGATAGGGAGCACTGCCCGGCCCTGGATCCGGTAATAGTCACCACTGTACAGGTTCCTGCTCATTCCAAAGTCAGCTATCTTGATTGTGTAGTTCTTACCCACTAAGCAATTTCGTGTGGCCAGATCTCGGTGAACGAAATTAAGAGAGGAAAGGTACTTCATGCCAGAGGCAATTTGGGTAGCCATAAACTTCAGATTGGTGTAACTGAGGAAATAGACAAGAAGACAGAAGGTAGCCTATGGAAACAGGAAGATGTGAAAGGTACACATTCTAAAATTTGTATCAACAAACTAGGGTTGAAAGCTCAACATTCTTTTTCTACTCTTGATGAATCCCTTGCATTCCCCCAAAGGGCAGCTGCTCCATTATTCCCTGCACACTAACTTCCCTCACCATCCCAGAACAGTGATACACTTTAAGGCTCACTGCTCCCTACTTTCAGATCCCAGGTTGCTCTCATCACCACAGGGAGAAGACGGAAGACCTGGCTTGTTTACCTGACAGTGGGTACATTGCTGGAGGAAGAATTAGGGGGCTCATGGCGAGAAAGAAACTGATTGAGATCTCCATTCTCCATGTATTCAGTGATCATGCAGAGAGGGTCATCAGTGATACACACAGCTAATAGATGGATGATGTTTGGGTCCTTGAGCCGAGACATGATCTTTATCTCCTTAAGAAAATCATTCCTTGGGAGGATACAGACATAGATACAATCAGAAGTTGCCAGAGTCAGAATCAAGAGGGAGAAGAATGCACACCAAGGTCTATTCCTAGACATTATACCAAATCTTGTTTCACTTTGGATAACTTTTGAGAGGACAGAGAAATTGACACCTGGATCTGTCTCATTCTATTCCTCCTGAAATATCATGAACCCTTATTCAATTGTAAAGTTTTTGAGAACGAGATCCATGATCTATTCACATTTCTATCCCTCACATCTAACAAAATCCCTGCCACACAGAAAGTGATTAATATTTGCTGGATCAAAAATAGGCTGCTAAAAACCACTCTACAAAGTAAAATGTTTCACTGAAAATCGTATCTTAAGTGCACGAGGATATTTACCTTTTTTTTTTTTTTTTTTTTTTTTAAGCCATGGAGTCACTATATTACTAAAGTGAAGAAACTTTGTATGATGTGAACAACCATACTTTGGCTTACCTGATTACTCTTTATTTTCTCATACTGACTTTTCTTAATGCGGTATGAACCGTCAGTCAGTTGCAACATGTATTTAGTAGCCTGTCCAAAACAGAGCTCTTTAAAGGCTGTGGTAGTCATGTCAAAAGAAGTATTCATTTGACCAAGACTAATAATTGTTTGAGTACATGGCGGCAGACATCCTTGGGTCATAAAGTAGCAAGATTTTGTTAGTGAGGCCTCTAGCCCACATTCCCAAAACTATTGGAGCAGATGAGTTATAAGCCCTCCAAGAGTTTTCTAGGAATCCTAGACTGGAAGTCATACTATGTCAATATAAACCACTGGAATCAATGCAGTCCTGATGCAACACCTCCCCTCTTTCATTCCGCCTTCTGTCTCAAACCAGGGGTTTTCATGGCTTGGGAGGGTTCACAGGCTATCCATCACTGCTAAGGACACAGGTGGAGGAATGGCAAACTTCACCAATCGGAACAATGGAGAAAGGCTTTGTCATATCCTATGTCCTGTGGTTTTGTTTTGTTTTGTTTCCCCTCATGCCACTTTCTCCAGTCGTGTGCTAAGATTAATATAAGAAATACTTAATCTCTCTATGAGACCCAGAGAATGTCACTTTTTATTCTTAACAGTATCTTAAAGTTTGAAATTATCAGTTAAATTTCTAAAGCCTCCAGTTTCATTTCCTCACCTTTCTCTCTTCTTTATCTTACATCCTGTCCATTGCAAGACTTTTAGTGAAGTCTATCACTATTCTTGGAATTTATGATAATTTGGAAAATAAGAATAATAAACTTTTTTTTCACTTATGAATATCAGTGAGACAAATCAAGACAACATGAATAGGAAAAATGTATAGGTTATCCAGGTATGGAGATTTCTCTGGGACACATACAACCAGCTTTCAACCAGCTTGTCTCTCTGGGTGAGGATAAACTCACCATTATTGTAATGGAAAGGCTGTCAGACAATGGAGTGTGGCTGGAAACTGCAATTTATGTAGAAAAAGATCCAAGAGATTATTAGCCAGTTTGGAAAACTGCTAGAGAACCGTGGATCCTTTTGCTTTGAGGTTCATAGATAATTTTCCAAATAGAGGTAGCTTCTCATTTTGAGGGTTGCTGGAGATAGAAGAAAAGGAGCATAAAAGAGAAAAAAGGGATGAGAAAATAAATAGAAATGTGAAAAAAGGAGACTGGAAGAGGCTTAGCAAGAAAGTCATGTGTGATTGTGAAGACTTTGTCAAGAGGAGGTAATGACATGCAGGAGTATGTCTGCATGTAAAGACCAAAGAAGTACACATCTAGACAGTTGTATATGTTGGGAAGTACAGTGCTTGTGCACAGGGGGTTAGGAAGTAAATATGTGGCAAGTACAATGGAAAATGTGCCTTTGTGTTTGAAAGAGGTGGAGAAAGAGATGAGGACTGCTGACCCCATCAAAGTAAGAAAAAGGATAACAGTGGAAATGGGAGGCAGCTCACTGACCTCCCCATCTCAAAAGAAAAAATTGCTCAGAAGTATCCAGGAGTATTCCTGGTCCTAAAGATGAAATACATAAAGGAAAATTCAAAATGTAGACCACAGACCTGGCATTCTTGTTGGCATCTGCTCGGAGCATTTTCACAGCCACCAGGACAGGCTGGTTGGCACTGACATCTAGGGCAAAATCTTTGTCTTTGAATTTTTCCATTCCCTCCACTTCACAGAGATGAACCTAGACAAAAGTCATCTAGTCTCAGCATCATCATTTCTCCTGAAGATGTCTCAGTACTCTTGCTGGGCATTTCCTGGAGATAAACTAACTCTTACAACTCAGGCAAAATGATCAAAAGACCAATAAGAAGATATGTGCAACATATCTATGATTCAAATAACTGATAAGATTAAAAACAATGGTAAAGTACCCAGCTAATATGCTACTTTCCTGCCTTAGAAATACACATTGATTGGAACATTAAGTGAATGAATGAATCAGTAACAATATTATATTACAGCATAGCCCAATATAAAATGTCTTTTATTACAAATGCTTGAACTTTGATTCATGAGTCACTGGATCATGTAAAAAAAAGGCAGTTTCCTTAGCATAGGGTTTAGCATTATAAGCAACTCCTGTGTGTTAGCAACAGTATAACAGATACGGGTTTTCAACCCAGGGGACATAATGAGTACATGTCACACCATGAACAGATAACATGGGCCCCTCCACTTCTTGCAACACCAGACCTATCCAAGGAGAGAACATGAGATCCACACTGAAAACCAGTAACACATCTTAGGAAACCAAGTGTTTTATTTGGAGTTTAGATGGCAGTGGTGAAGAGTTCCTATTACAATTCAAAACATTGCTTTGAGCTCCCAGAAGGTTCATGTGACTGATGCAAGAGTGAAAAGTTTAATAATGCATGCATCACTCTGAGGGCAAATGAAAAGAGTACTCCTCCTTATCTTCGTTGGTGATTCACTCCCTAGTGGCTGATTCTGGGACCAAAGGCAGGGGCGAGGTTGTTTTTGACCATTTTACATATAACTCTCATTAAAGGGGAAAAAAACAAAGTGGCTATTGAGAAGCAGAATGTTCCTGGACAGTTCATAAAAGATGATCACATCTTGTGGATCCCACCCTGCATAATCTATTGTAAACATTTTTGAAAATATTGAATGTGTTTCAAGATATCTGAAGTCTAGTGACTTGCCTGCCTTAAAAACTCCTGTATAGAAATCAGAAGTCCCAGGAACTCCACAGCTATTTGACAAAGATGAGGTTGATCCAATACTAGAATCCAGAGGACAACGCAAGGAGAGACAAGTGGAAGAGACACTCTGTTGTGAATCCACCTCTGGAAGGGACTGTTTGTTCTACTGACCATTTTTATCCAACCACCTCCTTCGAGCTCTAAGGGACTGGAGGCCCCACTCAAAGAATCAACTCACCTCCCCAAACTGTCCTTCTCCCAGCTTCTCTTTGAAAGTTAAGAGTTTCCTGGGGAACTCCTCCACAGCCACATCTTTTCCTGAGAGCAGGTCCATGGTGACGGCAGGCACTGAGTATGTGTTGCCTCCTGTCACTCCCTGGAGGTTCACTATGTCAGCCTCTGCATAGTGGGGCACCCCCTCAGGGCCACTGGGCTGGACTGGCTTCACAACACCGCTGCAGCCTGGGAAAACAAGGGCAACGAGCCTCATTCCATGGAGTGTCTTTGGAGATCTCTTCAGGAAGGAACTCTGAGAGGAGGGCTAAAACATGCCCCTGTGAAAGCCTAACCTGCTTCATGACATTCTTACTTGGAAAATGATTTTGCTTCCTCTAAAGATTTTCTTGTGGCCTTCAGAATGTAGAACACAATTTTATTTCTCATTCTTTTCCTCATAATACATGACCATTTACAAATTCTGTGGCTAAACTTGTGGAATTGTGTGGTGAAGCTATAGGAAGGCTCATGGTATATCAGGGTGGGAATATTAAAGGTTGAAGGTTTAATAATGTATTTCCTTAATTTTAAGACACTGTTATTGACTTAAAAACTGATTTTAGGTATAAAAAACTTTCAGATTAAAGACATATGATCTAGTTTAAGACATATTCTAACTTAAAAAAAAAAACATTAAAATACGAGGTGGGGAATGTTTTAAACTTAGGAAATAGGTAAATTACTTCCATTCACCCTAAGAAATAAATCAGTTTATATCCTTAGTTCTTGCTGCCTCTGTGAAATTACTTGAATTTAGCATGCTCTTTCATGTCTTCTGTCCATTGAATAATAAAATAGATGCAAGTTTTCTTTTATCCTTTGAAAAGACCCCTTCAGGCTCCTTCCTGTAAAATCTTATGCTCTTGAATTTAGTCCTGTCTGCTTCTACATTCAGCTCAGGCCTAGCTCCTCTCTCCTCAACACTACAAGGTATTTTCTACTGGCTTGAGTCCCTCAGGTAGATGACCTTATAGAAAAGTTGCTCTGAGCTAAAGAGGTGACTCCAGCTTCCCTTCTGATATGACTCTGCATCATTTTTTAAAAGACATTGAAATTTGAATGAACTGACACTACTTACTATTTTACCTGTTTTATTTCAATGCTTTTATTGAGAAAAGGGGAGAAATATTTTACTCTCATAATAAAATCTCATATTACTCTAATAAATGTTTACCAAAGAGAAATTACCAAAAAATAGATAACTCAAGTAGTTATTTATTTTAGTTATTTAAATGGCTATACCACTGGGAATTTTGGAATGTCTTTAGCTTTATTTATTTATTTATTTCTCCAGGTGAAAATCTAGTCCTGCCTTTACCCACTCATGAAATTTGGTGTTGGATGAGTACTCTATCTGGGCTTTTTCACTTTCCCGACATGTGAAATCAGGTTAGACTGGTTGGACTGTTTAGGTTCTTGTGGTGTTAACACCTAATTCACATGTTTTTTTTTTTTCTTTATTTTCTGGTATGTGGGTCCCTCCACACATCTTATATTCAGTAGCAAGGGAGAGGTGCTCAAATTGGGCCAGGAGCAGCTGCAGACCAAATCTAGAAAGAGAATGTGGACTTCTCAGGAGGTTAGTAGAGACTAAAAATAGATACAGTTAACTGGGAGCAGGTGCGTCATTCCTACCTGAAGCTTGTCGAAGTTTCTCCCTCGATTCCCTGCCCACAACATCATCCTCACCTGACTCCTCCTCCCCTGGAGCAAATTCTGGGAGTTTTCGTATCAGCCTGGATGGCTCCTGGTAGTCAGGGCGAAGGGGAAAGATGCGATCGTAAGTCGAGTTGGACTCTTGTTCACTAGGTGATGAGGAGCGGTTATTGTTGAACATGCTAGAATCACTTGGCAGGGAAAGGCTGACTGTCATTTCATCATCCAGCATCCTCCGAGAAGCCTGGAAGAGAATAACAAGGAGAAAGACACGCTGGCACAAAAAAGATGGTCAATTCCTCCCCTTCTTAAACTCAGCTCTTCCACGCAAATGAAATAACTCTTTACTACTGTTTAACCCCAGTGACACTGGACGTGCTAGGGATGCAGTCTGGGTCCACAAATGCCTGTGTTGTAGAAACTTAGAATAATCCTTCATTTCTTCAAGGTAGAATTTGATCTTCTAATTTCTATGATGTGCTTTCTGAAACACTTAAAAAAAAAAAAAAAAGGATTATCTCCTTGATGCTATAAGAACCTATCGGTAGCCAAATATCTCAATCTTATAGAGTTTTCTATGTTTTATTAAATGATGGGTTTTGCTGGCTTACCCTTTAACTGCTTGGGTTTGGAATAGACATAAATTTTTTATTAACTTAATAAATGCACTATAACATGATGAATCAATAGTTCTAATTGATCATTCTGACACCCTAAATTAGGATAATACCCACCACTGACCCATATTTTCACTAACCAAAAATAAAATGGCTACAATATGGGACAGGAAAGCTCTAGGTGTCCAGAGATAACAATGTGACTTACACCTAATAAGGGAGGGAGAACAACAAAGCAACCACTTCTGTGGTATCTTATCTAATATAACCTGCCTGGCTCCATCAAAAGGAAAATGCCAACATTTGCATGTATGTGACTATTTGAGTTTAAGCATGTAAAATGCTCCACTCCAACAAACACAGCTTGGGTGCTCAATGGCGAAACTTAGATGTGCACTTTTCCACTAGACTGAAAGGTCTTTTGTTGCAGTAATATCCCCAGTACAAGCATGAAGCTCAGAACGAAGTAGGTACTCAATATATGTGGGTTGAATCTCTCAAAGAGGGAATGTTGAGGACACCATCAAAAGTATCCTACAAACAATGCTACAGTCCACAGCTATGTTAAGTAATGTTCTTAGAATATATGTGTGTACTCAATGATTTTCCACATAAAATTTTGTTCCCAGGAAGAAATCCTGGGTGTCATTCCAGAGCACCTTGAGTCATCTTACTCAGGGTGTACAGGGGTAGAATTTCTCAGAGGACCAAGTTAAATATTCAAGGGAAAAATGTTTGCTCTACCTTTTACCTGGAGATTCCAACATTTCTCTCTTAGCCCATGAAGATATTCCAACAGGCCTCAGAATAAAGACTCAGAGAAGTGTGGTAAATTGTGGCTCACATAAAGAGAAAAAGAGCTCATAGAGTAGAGAACACAGACCCTCCTCCCTTGGCTAAAATGTGGTCCTAACAGACTATTTAAGAAGGTTACATATCCTCTTCAAGCAGTTCAGTGAATCTTCAGTTCACCACCACCCTCACTCTGGAATACCTCATTAAACACTGGTGTGTTCCAGCATTCTAAAGGAGGAAAAGTTTTGATATTTGCCTCATTCATGCCTTGAGACACCTCATGACAGTGAGTGAGTCTCTGTGGATTCTGTCTTTCAGTCTTCTGTGGCTATTTGTGAATTGAAAGCTTTAAGTGTTTTCAGACTGGTAGACATACTTGTGGGAAGCAAGGAGACCTCTTACATGAAATATTCCTGCCTAAAAACCTTAAAACAAACATCAACCATCTCAGGAACCTGAGGGTGGCACAGGTCAGAAGGAATTGCAGGCTACTCATCAGGATTGCTCCTCCTTACCCCTGATTTGAGCCATTTTTCTCCCATCCTACATCTAGAACGCTCTGGAGACTCAAGCCCATTCTCATGGTGCCCTTTCCTCTCGTCTGGAATAGAGATCCCACACAGGCATTGTTCTCCTCTGAGACCCCATCCCCAAACACCGAAATCAATCAGGATTTCTCCTTCTTCCTGTTCCCTGCCCTCAGGAGGCAGTTCAAAGCCCCACAGCTCAGAGTTTCTGTGGCCTCTCCTAGTACATGTCTAATGAGAGGAACTCATTGACCAAGAAAGGTGACCATGGCCAAACATAGAAATACTTAATCATCAGCAGGCCCCAAAAGAATAGACACTAAGCAGCATTGAGTTGCTATTTGGTCCAAGAAAGCAAGACAAGTCATAGATACTCCATCTTTGATGAAATGAATGTAGAAAGAAATAAATGCATTTCAATATTAACAATTGGAAAAAGCATGGAAGACTGGACACCAGTTGTATGACCTTAAGCACATCACATTTTCTCATCAGAAAAATAGTTAAATATAACAATACCTATGAGTTATTACTCAATGAGGTATATATAAAATTATGCATGAGGAAAAAGTCTGCTTCTTGTAAAGTGTTAGACAATGTAAAAAGTTATTCAGATCAGTTGGCATAGACAGAGTCTGAAAAGGGACTCAGAGGGATATATAATCATAACCTTCAAGTGAACAAAAGTAGAAATAGAGTAGTGAGAAACTTGACTTGAACATTCATGAAGCTGGATGTTTTTCTACACACACACACACACACACACACACACACACACACACACCCCAAACAGACAAGCAAAGTGAAAAAGATGAGAAGGAACTTCAACAGCATTATCAGAAATTTCAGCTTGGCATTAGGAGAGAGTAATTCTTAAATTTGAATGTGCATCAGAAGCACTTGTTAATTTTTTTTTTAAGTATGGATGCCTGGCCTCCACCCAAAGTCCAGTGAATCAGAATCTTCAAGGAAAATGCCTGAGTTGAGATTCAATATATTAAGAAGAGTTTTCTGTATTTTCGAGGAAGGTTAGGGAGGTTCCAACATCTCCACTCTAAAAATGAGAAAATAGACTTAGCTAATTCTTTTCTGGCTTCATTCCTATGTTTCTTGGTAGCCTCAATTAACTCCAACCATTAATAAATGTTTGCAATGTGCCTTTTACTCCTGGGGCAACAGTGGCTTAAGAAAGAAAGGAGCAGTTTCTTGTATCATGGCCGTTCTGCACCTCCTCACCTTCTCCAGCATTTTCTGCCAGAACTGCCTCCAGAGGATGATGACAATGATGGCCAGGAGGATAAAGATGATGGCCACCAAGCAGCCAATCAGGATCCGAGTGTTGCTGTCATCAATTTTAAGCATTGGATCTGTGACCAGGGAGAGAAGGCAGAGAATACAATTATCTCACAGGTCAAGTAAAAGTATGAGGGACTGGACTGGAAACATGGAGGTAGACCCTGTTCCTTGAAGATAATTATGGAAGATGCCACCTTAATACTTCTGTTTATTCTTGTTCTTGCTACAGGTTTTTTTTTTTTTTCCTTGCTACTGTTTTATTACTTTTTTTTTTTTTTCCTGAGACAGAGTCTTGTTCTGTCCCTCAGGATAGAGTGCAATGGCATGATGTCGGCTCACTGCAACCTCTCCCTCCCAGGTTCAAGCAATTCTCCTACCTCAGCCTCCTGAGTAGCTGGGATTACAGGCATGCGCCACCATGCCCGGCTAATTTTTGTATCTTTAGTAGAGATGGGGTTCTCCATGTTGGCCAGGCTAGTCTCAAACTCCTGACCTTGTGATCTGCCTACCTCTGCCTCCCAAAGTGCTGGGATTACAGGTGTGAGTCACCATGCCCATCCTGTTTTATTACTTTGTTCACAAATCCTACTTCCCTCTTCCATAAGACAGTAGTCTCCCTCTCCCCGTGTGTCAGACAGAATAATGGTGAGTTTTTCTATTCTTCCCAAAATTTTGTCTCTGTATTATTATGGCCTGAGTCTATGGTCCCTTAATCACACTTCATGAAAAATAGTTGAAGAATCAGTTTCATTGTCTGCATTCTTTGAGACATGCCAAGGGAGCTGAAAGTCCTCTTTGGACACATGCAATCACACATGTTTCCCACATAGCTGGCTAGTGTCACCAATGACTGCCTAAAGCAAGGCATACATGGCATATTTATCTCCAATTAGAGAGATCAACATTTTGTTTCTTAGATTTTCACCCCTTCTTAGAAATACCCACTATGGGTCTGACCTAGGAATGTCCCTTTCCCTGTTTCTGACCCCAAATTTCCAAACTTTCATGGAGAAATTGGGACAACTCCAGACTCTGCCTCAGCTGAAGAAGCACGTGAATCAGTAGTGAAGAGAGTATATTTGGATCCATAACTTGGAGGTAGACAGTCCTACCTTTCCAGGGCTACTCTTCATCCAAAGCCAACTGGTGTAAAGCCTCCCACACAGCCAGGGCTTTGCAACTCTCTACCCTTCTTCATCCTCCAGGAAGTCCCTTCAACTTAATTTGTATAATTAGGAATCACACATACCATAGGTTGTGGGTGTCATAGGAGAGGTGGGCAGGGCTCCAGAGTTGTTGTACATTGCAGCATCTGTTATAAAACAAGGGTGAGTCAGAGCCAGGGAGAAGACAGATAGCTGTGTTTTCTCTGAAGTCATATTGTGACCTAGCACATTATGAAATCAATTTAGTGAGTTACCATCAGTCTTTTAAAAAGATAAAATCATAAATATATCAAATAAAAGTATCACCATTTATCTAAATAGTAAGAGCAAGTTTTCCTTTGTAAAATTTTTGTTTCACATATTACATACTAGATGCTATGGTACAAAAAAGTTTAAGAAACAGCGATTCAACAGGCGGTGACCATGCATTATTATAAAGCATAAGAAGCAGGACCCAAATTCAGTGAAAATATAGACATAATATGGCAGGTAAATGGGCAAGAGATAGACATAGTGTTAAGATGCTTTTTCCTTCAAGGAAATTAGATTGTTTATAAAAGAGTCTCCACTATGCCTCATCAGTCTAGGCCTTCAATTTATGAATTAAGGCTTCATCTTTATAGATATTTACTGACATTGGAGGGTCCTCTACTGTGATTTTGCAGCTTCTGAGACTAAACCACAAAAGTGTATTTGCCAGATTGATGTTGGCAGCTTTGCCTGAATTTTTCCCTCTGATTTGTCTAATCAAGGGGGTCAAGAATTAGAATACGTATTTCCTTTCTAAGAGATATTTCTTCCAACTATCCTAATTTTTCTTCTTCTTAACATTATTATATAAATAAGGAGGTATCTGGCCTCTGCATGTGCTTTATGAGTTCAGTTATCAGGCTCCAGTGAAAACTAATATTATTATGCATTGGATTTAAAGCTCAAGAGACCCCAGGAGTCAAAAACCATGCTTCATAGCTATAATTAGCTGTAATAAGTGTACTGATTACTATGCCAGGAGAATCCCTGAGGATGGGTAGTAATCTATTTGTCCCCCAGTTAACACTTACAGTATAAGTGGCATTGACTTTGAGTGTCTTGATTTCTACTCTCAGTATTCAGATAAAACAATCAATCAACTTAAAACAATCAATCAACTTACTGTTAGATTGAATCATTAGCACAGAAGGCATTTAAACATCAAACCTGTTTTCCTAAAAATATGCTCTATTGTCTTATCAGTACATCTTAATAAGCAAACCATCTTGAATTTTTTTTCCCCCCTTAAAAATCAAATCTGAAAGGATGGGTTCTTCTGGTTTATCTTTTTGTTTTTTGTTTTTTTGTTTTTGTTTTTGTTTTTGTTTTAACAGGGTCTCACTCTGTCACCCAGGCTGGAGTGCAGTGGTGCAATCTCGACCCACTGCAAGCTCTGCCTCTGGGACTCAGGTGATCCTCTCACCTCAGCCTCCCAAGTAGCTGGGACTACAGGCATGTGCCACCACACCCAGCTAATTTTTGTGTTTTTTAAAGAGATAGGGTTTCGCCATGTTACCCAGGCTAGTCTTAAACTCTTGATAACAAGCAATCCTCCTGCCTTGGCCTCCCAAAGTGTGGTTTATCTTTAAATTAGTCTCTTCCTCTCTCTTGTGTTATTTTACACCTGGACTTTTCTTCCAGGCCCAGTACAAATCTTATTTCTTTGATGCTGTCTATGACAAACACACTCTAGTGCCTCTCTCCTTCTGACCATTTATTGTTCATATTGCTTTGGGCATTTCTTTCTTTTTTTTTCTTTTTTTTTAGCATTGTGTGTCTTTTGTCTCCCCATCTAAAATTTAATAGTGTGAACAATATTCTAAACACCTTTTAACTTTTCAAGATTTGGCACAGTTTCTGGTATCAGTAAGTTAAATCACTATTTGCTGCTGTTACTGTCCAATCAAAAGTAGTGTTTACAGTTTAAAACGAATCCCTAAAAGTTGAAACAAATGGAATACGATGAACCTAACTGTATATCACATTGGTGACACAACTACATACAGAAAAAAATTATCCCACTGTTACCCTAACTGTATACCACATTGGTGATATAACTATATACAGAAAAGAATTATACCACTGTTACCCAACTGACCTTAGAACACAGTGCTTTGACTGTACATTCTTAGTAGGATATATTCTCAGGACAAAGAAAAGAGAATTGTTACGAAATCTTAATGCTCAATAGTTATGTTGCTAGTAATAATATTGGTATTGCTTTTTGAATAACAGGATGAAGAAAATGCTGTTAACATTGTTAGGAAACATGATATTTAGCATAAATAATAGAGATGAAAGTATAAAATCAAGTTTAAATAAAAACCTTATCTTTAATTTCAATTGGAAATAACAATGTAAACTCATAATCTTTTTCTTTTTAAATATACATATTGAATTGCTTTCTTCCACCAAAAAATTCAAGAAACAATGACAACCTATTAGCAATGAACATCCCTACTGCCCAGTTTGTGTTCTCTAAATACCATTTTCTACTAAAAGGAATCAAGATTTCTTGAAGAAATGGTTGATTCCATGTTGGGCACAGTGCATGTTCAAAATGAGCTTGAAATACCTTGTTCTTTCAGAAAACAAGAAAGATATCAAAGGCTTCTAGGGTCAGATCCAAAGAGCAAAGAGCCCGCTTAAAAATGCAAACTCTAGGCTGGGTGCAGTGGCTCACACCTGTAATCCCAGCACTTTTGGAGGCTTAGGCGGGCGGATCGTCTGAGGTCAGGAGTTTGAGACCAGCCTGGACAGCATGGTGAAACCCTGTCTTTACTAAAAATACAAAAAAAAAAAAAAAAAAAAAAAAAAGAAAGAAAGAAAGAAAAAAAAAGCCAGGCATGGTGGTAGGTGCCTGTAAGCCCAGCTATTCGGGAAGCCGAGGCGGGAGAATCGCTTGAACCTGGGAGGCGGAGGTTGCAATGAGCCAAGATCGTGCCATTGTACTCCATCCTGGACAACAGAGCAAGATTTTGTCTCAGAAAAAAAAAAAAAAGAGCAAACTCTAGTCAAAGACAGCACAACTTGAGTATTAAAAAGAATAATGACTGGGCACGGTGGCTCACACCTGTAATCCCAGCACTTTGGGAGGCCAAGGCAGGCATATCACTTGAGTTCAGGAGTTCAAGGCCAGCCTGGCCAACATGGCGAAACCCTATCTCTACTAAAAATAGGAAAACTAGCCAGGCACAGTGGCAGGCACCTGTAAGCCCAGCTACTTGGGAGGTTGAGGCAGAAGAATCACTCAAACCCAGGAGGCAGGGGTTGCAGTGAGCCGAGATCACACCACCTGCATTCCAGCCTGGGTGACAGGGAGGGACACTGTCTAAAAAAAAAACAAAAACAAAAACAAAAAAACAAAAAAAAAACCCTGCAATCGATTAAACATTAAATTTATAAAAAGCAATTAGTTTATAATTATACCAAAAAATAAGAGTAAAAAACAAACTTCATTAGACATTATTGAGGGTTGCTAGGGTATCAAGTCATTACTCTGAAAATTAATAATTAAAGGGGAAAATAAGTCACATATCCTGGTCTTTCAATGTGATTTCTGAGTAAACTGGTGCATGAAGAATAATTATTCTATTTGGAAGAAATTCAGCTAAGAAATGCAGAAAAAAAGTAAAGAATTAGAAAATCATCATTTAGCAACCCCTAGTGAAATAAGTAATTCAGACAGTGGTTATTAATGGAGGATAAAACTTAAGGAAAAAGTTCATGAGGAACCAGAAATCAATCTTAGTATCATAAAAAGTGAGAGGATCTAGCATTATATCCCCATGATGAAGTTCAGCATAAAATATACAACACTATCCATAAAGAATTCTTGACAACCATCAGTGGCAGACTGGATTAAGAAAATGTGGCACATATACACCATGAAATACTATGCAGCCATAAAAAAAGGATGAGTTTGTGTCCTTTGTAGGGACATGGATGCAGCTGGAAACCATCATTCTTAGCAAACTATCACAAGAACAGAAAACCAAACACCGCATGTTCTCACTCATAGGTGGGAACTGAACACTGAGATCACTTGGACTTGGGAAGGGGAACATCACACACCGGGGCCTATCATGGGGAGGGGGTAGAGGGGAGGGATTGCATTGGGAGTTATACCTGATGTAAATGACAAGTTGATGGGTGCAGCACACCAACATGGCACAAGTATACATATGTAACAAACCTGCACGTTATGCACATGTACCCTACAACTTAAAGTATAATAATAAAAAAATAAAAATAATAAAAAAAAAACTTTCTGATAATAAAGAGATAGGATGGCAAAGTAAAAAAAAAAAAAAGAATTCTTGACAAAAATAGATATTGAACTTGAATCAAATTGACCTGTAGATGTAAGCACCCAGTCATTAGGAATGACAGAGAACAGAAGCTCAAGTAAAATGACACCACAGAAAGCCATCAGCCAAGCCAGAATCCTTAAAAAAAAAAAAAAAAAAAAGGAAGGAATTGTTTTAGATTAAAAGAGATACAGAGCAAATAGAATAAAGAAGCACACCAAGAGATCCTTATTTTGATCCTTATTTGGTAACGCCAACTGAATTAAGACTTTGTTGGACAGTTAGTCATACTTGAATATGGACAGGATATTGGGTTGTATTTAGAAATTATTTAATAATAAGGGTTGTTAGATGTTATCATGGCATTATAGCTATGAAAATGACACTATTTTCTTAGATGCAGTCAAAGTATTTGCTAATGAAATCAAATAGTATCTCACATTTGCTTTAAAATGCTACAGCCAAAAGGAAGGAATAGGTGAAACAAATATGGCAGAAAATCAATGATTAGTAAAGCTGAGTGACGGGTGGTTTATTGTTCTCTTTACTTTTGTGTATATTTAGAGATTTTCATTTAAATATCTCAGTAGTGCTTAGGTGTGCTTTTTCTTAGCACACTTATTAACTGCCTTAAATTATATAAAATTTTTAACACACTATACTCTCATTTAAAAAAATTCTTTCTAAGAAGAGTTACATGAATATTTTGTTCATTTCCATTCTCATCCTGTCCCCTCCACAATTAAAACTAGTCACACAAAGGATTCACTGCATCCAGCAATGAGAAGCTGCCTGTACCATCCCACTCCTCTCAGAGACCTGCTAATGAGAACTTCTGGCCATGAGCATTCCTCCTTCATCACCTTGCTCCCACTTCCCAAAGAGGACCTGAGCTCCCTACCTGATTGGAAGGTGATCTCACTGAACATCATCCAGGTATCAGCAAAATGGTATTGACACTTGATGGCACTGGCCATTCGGTGGTGAAGAGGCACTGTGACAAACCGAGCACTGGGGTTGACGTCATCCAGGACAAGGGGGAAGGAAATGGCATTAGGTTCCCACTCACTGGCTTCAGAGCGGAAGTAGCACTGTACCTCCTTAAAGATCTTCACACCTTTAGCAAACATGTTGTTGCAGTGGACCTGGTAGAGAAAGAGGCAAGTGAGTGACAGGTTGGCCCTGCTAAGGTGCATGGAGACAGTGCCAGCCAACTCCATAAGTCAAGACCTGCTGTTTCTGCGAGCACCACCCTTGGTAAATAGTTGGTGTTCTGCAGTCTTCTGGATTTTTCCTTCTAGGAACCTCACAGCAGCAGTGATAGTTGGTCAGGCATTATAAAACCTGGGCTGCAACCCTGGTCACCTGTATGCACTGTCTGTCCTTGGCCACCTCACTTCATGTTGCTGGACTGCAGTTTTCTCATCTGTTAAATGATGACTACACCAGCATCTTCTCAGGCCCTTCCTTGCCTTGAATTCTCTCGAGTCTATAATCCTCTCAACCACAGTTGCCATCTACCCTGATTCGAGCTATTCTGAACTGAGGTAAGAGGATGACTGCCATCCTACTTCCTCCTAGGTATGTTTCAGAGCCAGTCTACTTTTCAACAGGGCTAGGTGAGAAACCTGAAATAATATACAATCCAAAACAATTTCATCTTTTTTTTTTTTTTTTTAGAAATCTCATTTCTAAATGAGAATACACATATTCACACATATGTGTGTGTGTATATATAGATGTGTGTGTGTGTATACATATATATATATATAGCAACTGTACTGGTAAAAAGATAATCTTTGACCCTAAAAATTTGGTTTTTTTTCATCTGATATTAAAAGAAATTAAAACATTTTTACGGGTCTTAAAAATCTGTGGGCCCTGGACACTGTGTTATTGTGTTTTATGGATGTGTCACCTTTAGTGTTAGAACAAAAAAAAAAGAGAGAGAGAGAGAGAGCTCACTGACCTATTCTAACTCCCTTACACACAAATGGAGAACCACACCCTTAGAGGTGAAGTGACTGGTGAAATGCATTTAGCTAGTTAGTAACAGAATATGTCATTGAACCGTCATCAGCCTAGACTTCTTTCTAGCATGCCTTTTCTCTACCACACTATGATTTGTGCCTCCTTAAAGAAATTCCACCACATCCAACTGCACTGACCTTCATGGTAGTGAAATTCCTGATGCGGTCAAATTCAAACATGATCTCAATGTAGCCATTGGTGGCACTCTCGTTCCGCCAGCCCACATAGTCATAGCCGGGCCACACGTGGTATTCATGGGTCTGGGTGAAATCGTCCAGGCCAGACACACCATCAGTCAATTGGCCTAGCCCTTCTGTCATGCTGCTCAGGCCAGGAGAAGAGGAGGAAAAGGAGAGAGAAATCTGAGTTAATCACATATTCATGGAAGAGCTTTTACCCAGCATCTTTACTCCAGATTTTGTATGGGCTTATTATCTTGAAATTGAAGGACTGTAAATAATCACATTTGTATTACAGTATTGACTCATTTGTCTTGCATCAATGGAGAATTAAGAATTTCATATTAGTAATTTTTATAAAATATTTGATGCTTACCCCTTTAGTAGTAAAACCTTTAAACAATATCTTATTTAATATGAAAAGCTTTCTATAATTTATTGTACCTTGCCTATTCTTATATAATGAATATGTCTTCACATAATGACTCAATATTATCAAATGCAGTTGACGAATTAATTCACTAAGTAAATGATGAAATGCATAAATGCATAGAATAAATACTAGCATACATAGTAGCACTTGCCCCATTATCAAATAAATGTTTCCAGAGCTTGGTGCTGACTCTCCTTTAACTACATGCTGTCATTGTTCAGTGAATCAATTTCAGAGAATCCAGTCACACTCTCTTCTATTCCACATATCCAACAACCCAATTTGATATTAAATGAAAGGGAGAAAATATAAGCTCCAAATTTAAACAATAATTTCTATTTAATTTTAATTAAATTTATAGGATACTAGACCCAGGAAGTAAGATGCATGGATGTCATGAGAATCCCAGGTATTGGATTTAGTTTTGTGTTCTAGCTTAGCAGTCTTCTTTGACTTCTGAGTAAGAGGCTCTGTTTTAAAGGCTGAGTTTGCCAGAAGCCTGACTGCTGGATGGAATGTAACTGCATATATACTTATTTGACTACTTGGAGAACACAAAGAGGCTCCTTTCTTCTTTTTATGGAGGCATAGAGCAAGAACCCATCATGTGGAACTTGTCTTTCCTCAAGCTGTGCATCTCAAGCTCTGGCAGATATGACACAAATCTCCCAAATGATGAGATTGGGATACTCACCCTCAAGCAATAATGGGTGTGACCCTTGAGGTTTATAGCCAGACCAATAATTTGTAAAATTTGTGAATCGCAAAAAATAAAAAATACTAAGGGTGATTATGCCAGCCTTTTAAAATATATTTAATCATTGAAAATGTGTGGTAAATTATAAAATTTGACTGGCCTTATCCACAGTGACCAGAGCCTGGATCTCCCTTCCAAAGTTTTGCCATCTTTTTCTTTTCTCTACAGATCAGAAAGCTAGGAGAACATAAGTTTACTTGCAATAAATATATTCCCCATTATCCCCAGAAAAATAAATCCCATGGAAGTCTTATGAAAAGCAACAGAAATTAAAAGGAATACCTGTTCAGTTCCCCTTTAGTCAAAATTAAATCAAGTGAAGAAGGGATAGGAAAATAAGTTTTCAATGTTTATATACTTTAGAGTTATTAAAATCACCAGTAAGCATATATTACTCTTGAAATTGTTTTAAATTTAAAAAGTAACTTTTGCTAATATGACTATTTCCTGAGACTCTGATGTCATCTCTCTTCACTCAGCCACCTCCACCAGATATTTTATTACCTCAATTATTAAATGAAGCCAATGATGTATACATTTTTGTAATTTTTTTAATCTTTCCCTTGGAGTTCAGAGCCATAATTCTGGCTACCTTCCTTATTTCTCTACTGAATGTCTTGTCAATCTCATAGACTTAAACCCCAAACTAAATCCATCATCATACCCTACCGAACTAAATCTTTCTCCTTGGTTTCCCTTTTCCATAAATTACACTTCTCTTTCATAGTAGTGGAAAGTGCTTGGTGCATGGTAAGCACTCAAAATATATTTGTTGAATAAATACATGTCATCTCCATTGTTTCAGTCACTTAGACTGTCAAGCTTCATGTGACCCTTTTTCTCACCCTGCTGTCTTGCCCCATACATCCAATCAGATTGCAAATGTCCCCTAAATGAATATATTATCCTCATTCCCCACAGTCACGGTTATGGCCTTGGTCATTAATTCTTTTTACTTGGCAGAACTCAGAGTTTTAAAATGTTCCTCATCACCTCCTCATTCCATTCCAATCTAACCTTTGCATGCTGCTTGATTAATCTGTCTAAACCACAGCTCCAATCATGTCCTTCCTCAGCTTTAAAAATCTTCAATGACTCATTACATTAATGATAATGTTTATGAAGAACAAGGACAGCAACTTCTCCTCTTCCTCCTCCTCCACTTCTTGCTCCTTTTGGCTTTGACTTCAGGTTCCTTCAAGACATGGCATAATCTGCTTTGTTTTGCTTCTCCTGTACTACTTTGCCACATAAATATGGCCCATCATTAAATAAACTGTTGATTTTCCCAGACAGTCCCCTAAACTTTATAACCATAATTCTTTTTTCCTCATGCTATTCCCTCTGCCTAAAATTCCATTTCAAGAATCTGTTTCTGTGAAAGTAGTACCCATTCTTTGGGACCCAATTCAGATTTCATCGATTCTACCATATCTTTGCAGTCCTTCAGTCAGAAAAATGATAATCAGATAACAACTTATATGTGTACAGCAATTTATCTTATGAAATGCTTTTCACACACATTTTAATCCCTTAAGCCTTGTAGCAAAGAGAAGTAACTTTTATTATATAAAATCCAGATGTTTTCATCCCCATTTTTGTGCTTTCCTACTATAGTTTACTTTTTCCTTTGAACCCCAGAGCAATCATAGGCTATCTCTTGCTCATATACTCGAATCATAATAACTTATATTCTGTTTTAGCCCCTACTCCAAATTGTGAGCTCTTTAAAGGTAGGGTCAATGACTTCATTACCTTTGAATACCTAACATGCCTGGCCAAATTCCTTGTATATAGTAACAGTTGACTAACAAAGGCTTATTAAATTAAACTGAATTCGGTTGATCTCTGATTTCCTCTATGCCTTGAATACATGCCTGTTGGGGTGTGACTGAGCAAAATTATGCCAAGACAGTTTAAGCAAAAAGGAAAGAACAGTGACTAAGAAGATGGAAAGGAAGTGACTAGGAGTAGAAGAGTGGATGAATCAGGCCTTCACCCAGGGGATGGCAGCTAGAGAGCAATAGTTCATTCTCCACACCTAAGCCAATGGAAGGCTATAATTCCACACTCCCTTCCTGAGATTCACTAGTATCTCCTTCTCTCAAGCCCTGTCAACCTCCATCATCTGATCTGGTCTTCACTATGAACTGACTTCTCTCCCAGGCTCACTTTGCAGATACAGACCAAGCTTAGAGAGAAAAGTGTTAGTGTGGGCTAGAAGAATGGTAAGGCTTGAAGGCTTGAAGTGGAATGGGATAGGTGGGAGCATCCCGTACCCAGCCCTAAGTTCCTACTGTATCTGGTCACACTTCTTTGCCATGACACTCCATCCATGCACTTCAGGCTTATCCATTGTTCCATTCTGTTCTTCTGAGCTCCAGCTTCTACTATAGCCAGGCCAGTCTTGCCTTCAGCCCTGCTTCCTTTCTTCTGCTACCTTCTACCTACCTTTCTCTGCTATAATTCTCATCTTACCCTAGAACTTTCCTTGTCTATTGTAAGCCTTACTAGTCCGCTTTTTACAATTTTCAAAGCATTTATATGTATAAGGTCTATTCTTTCTGACTTCTTGACTTACCCAGAGTATTATACTTAGTACTTCAATTCTCTGGCCCTTTGTTTCCATAAGTAGGCCAATATTTGTGTCAGACTACACGTCCTGTTTTGAGGGTCAAAAATATGGCTATTACACCTAGAGCCATCACAAACTCTAGCCCTTGCTTTGTATAATTGATTGTTTTCTGGGTAATTAACTTGTCTTCCCAAACTGGGCTTTTAGTTCCCTAGAAATAAAGGTCATATATATTCCTTAATCTAAATTATCTCCAAATGCCTTGTACAGGAACTAAATAAATACTGATTGGTTGATTGATTATTGATCCCAAGACATGATAAAATATTATTCTTTCCTAGTGGCTAATTTCCCATTTTAATAATCAAAGTTTCCCAAGATTTACCTGTATCCAACAGCTCCATCATAGACAGAATCATTCAGATAAATGATGGAACCTCCAGGGAGTACAAACTGCTGCCCAGCTGGAGCATTGTAAGACACCAAGCCATCTGCAAAGGAAACACAGCCAAGTGAATGCCTACTGCTCAGGCCCATTACCCCAGGGAACTGTGTGAGTTTCAAGGGTATAAGCTTGCACAGAGTGTCCAGGAGGACTCCATCTGGGCACCCAGGGAGGACTTTGGAGGAGCGCCCCTCAGTGGCAGTCAACATAATGACTCTGAATGCATGACTCAGTGTGGGGCACCAAGCCCTGGGTTAATGAGCAATGCTTCTGTCTCTACTCTTCCCAAGAAGGAATCACCATTCCAGGAGTTACTGATCCCATCCCTTTCTGATTTGATTTTCCCAGAAGTTGAAGTTTTTAATAAAGTCTATAGGCTTCCTGGGCTAGTGACCTACCTAGCCAGACACAGCCGTAAAGCTCCACCCTCATGCACACATTCATGGAGTGGTCGGTGACTGGAATGAACCGGACAAATCTGGCCACAATGGGCGGCTCCAAGTCCTTTAGGAAAATGTCATAGGGGTTACTATTTCCATCCAGCACCTGAGGAGAGAGAAGAGAATGAATGAAGAGGTGATATTAAATCATGCTCACTTTTCTTCACCCTGCCACATTTTCAATGGGCTCTCTCTTCTTAATTCGAGGAGCAGAATGCATCTACTCCACTTTCCCTACAGCCTTGATATTCCTTCCCTGCCTCCTTCACCCTGGGTCACACATTTACAAGGGCATGCCTAATCCCTGGACAGACATACCCACACAGACAACCTGTACCCTTCTTCTCCTAGCCTAAGTCTAAATACAGTCTTGGACATCCCAAAGTCTGGATGTCTCTTCTTCCTACCTGTTTCCCATGACGGTTCCGCCAAGAGATCCAGCGAGTGCCATCCCGACTGTAATTGATCTTGTACATGGGGGCAAACTCGATGCCGTGACCCCCTGCATGGCGCCCCTGGGTCCCCACAAGAGTGATAAAATGGAGGGTATGCAAGTCAATCTGCAGGAACTCCTTCAGGTCATCAGGTTCCACTGGAATCTCAGGGCACCAGGCTCCATCTCCTTCTTCTGAGTCCAGCCTTGAGAGATGAGTGTTGGAGAGAGAGGGAGCAACCAAGAAACCACAGAGCTGTTTACTGGTTCACAGGCAAGCAGCTGCCCTGTACTGAGGGGAGAGAGCAGGCTGCCCAGTCCTTATAAACATTTTGGGTTCTTGCCACAGTTTTCACTGCCACCACAATACCTATTTGTGGTCAGATCCATTTCCCTGGAGTACCATGAGACCCTGAGAGACAGTCCCCACCAGTGAGCTGAGGCCTTCAGATCACACATAGCCTTCATTCCCCATCCTGATTTAGAGGTCTAAAGAGAAATAAAACTCTTCCTACCCTCTGTTCCCCCATGAGTCATTTCATATCTCCCTTCCCTCTTTCAAACTCAGCCTAACAAAGCTAGCCACCCTTTGCTTGGACATCAAATTATGGCAATAAAGAGGAGGGATAGTAGGGTCTCCAGTGTGGGTTATGCAATGCTGCAGGATGGGCACTGCAGACCAGCAAGGAGCCATAGACACACATGGGGAGGATGAGGGGGAAGAGCATGTCAAGGAAGTAGTAAATAATCTGGTTTCATTTCATTACCTCCAGGCTGAGCTACCATGGAGCAAAATTGTGAAATTATTATAAAGTTTACTTTGAGAACCTCCTACCACTTTCCCTTTCCCCTGGAATGCTCCCTTTTCCCACAGATATTACCCATTCATTTGTTGCTCCCTTCCAGTTCCACCAACCATCACTCTAGTCTTTCATACACTAAGAAATTATGGGGAAGTTTCATCAGGATTGCTTTTCTTATGGGTAATTCCATTTTAATAAAATCAATACTTCACACCAAAAGAATTAGATGCCAGGAAGAGTATTGGGTCCAACCAGTAGAGCAGTAGGGAGTTTATTGATGTACAAGACCCCTGAAATCAATCACCCCAGGAAACTGCCACACTCTGTCTGTTGGCAAGTGTGACCCTTCTATGTGAGACATCCTTGAGAGAGGGGGAGAACTTGTTGGAGGCCTCAGTGTCTTGATGCTTTGCAGTAAGTGATGCTTTGCAGTGAGTGATGTTTCATAGGCCCACTGAGAAGAGGAGTAGATGCTAACTCCCAGTGTCCTACATAATCTGCACCTTCCCATAGCTGCCACTGTTGCCTGCTTCCTGCAGCAGCTCAAAATGAGAAAGTCAGGGAAAGCAAATCCACTTCCTATCAATTAACCCATTCACTGTGGATAATGTGGCCCTGGGGCCTCTGTGGTTGAGATGGGGCTGCCAGACCAGTACATGTGGCTAAGCCCTGAATTCTCTCCCTGAAAACATACAGAGCAGGACAGGCCCACTTGCTGTCTGTCCTTCATTCTCAACAGTTCCTGCCAACAACGTCACCTTTCCCAGCCCCAAGGTCAGGAATCTGTCCCCAGGAAATCTGTCCAACCCCAGAACATGGGCTTTCTTGATGTAACCATCCTTACCTTCCATATTTGGCAGCTGTGGACTCTGACCACTGACTGGAAGCTGTGATGTCCTCATCTGGAATCTGGCCTCCTGACATGCCCAGAGGATAGCGGCATATAGCTAGACCAAGAGAAACCAAAGAGAAGAGAGAGGACATGCTTTTATTTTTATTTCCAGAACTCCCTAGGAAGAACATCACTGAATATTGAACAAGGAATAAGATAATTTACATCTTCCTCAATTCCTCTATGGCCCCAATTTGACCACCCTGACTCTATCAGATTTGTCTTTCTGGCCCTGACTCCAAATAAAATTTGGGCCTCCAAGATTTGACCCCCAGCCAAACCTGTGTTTTGGTTCAAACTCTAACAATCAATGTAATATAATGTAATGTGCCAATTTATGTTTTGTACTTGGTAATAACCCCAGTGGCCCATCCCATTCTCTTGTTAGCAGATGTTCACTTCTAATCAATTTCCTAACAGTAGTGAGGAACACTCATAATCACCAGGCACCCTTATGATACAAAGAATTATTTTTTTTCAGTAGTTAATTTCATGAAAACTATAAAGCAAACTACACACTTGCCTACGAAGGGATCGAACATACATTTTTGGCCCTGGTTAGAACCATGTTCTGAATCCTGGCTATAAACAATAAGCTCTGGATACAGACTTCCACTTTCAACCAAAGACAGGGTAACAGAGACCATATTTGCTCTCCAGTGTGAAACAACCAAAAAGGACAAAATATATGAAAAATTATGTTTTAAGATAATGAGCATCTGACAACAAAGGACAACAATCTGAGAGTCAGGAAACAAAAATTTGAGCCCTGTAGTGGCATCAGTTTACTGGCATGAGAGTGTGTCCAGGATACATCACAATGAGTGGGAACTCAGGCAGAGCCTGGAGAATCTCCTGAGTTGAGGAGACAAAAATAGGAGTCCAGAGAAGTAAAGGAAGCTAGAGTTCTCAGGACACTGGGCTGCCAGATAAAATTTAGTTAAATTTGAATTTCAGATAAGCAACAACAATTTTTTTTTTCTTTTCTCTTTTTCTTTTTTATTATACTTTAAGTTCTAGGGTACATGTGCACAATGTGCAGGTTTGATACTTATGTATACATGTGCCATGTTGGTGTGCTGCACCCATTAACTCGTCATTTACAATAGGTATTTCTCTTAATGCCATCCTTCCCCCTTCCTCCCACCCCATGACAGGCCCCAGTGTGTGATGTTCTCCGCCCTGTGTCCAAGTGTTCTCACTGTTCACTTCTCAACCATGAGTGAGAACATGCAGTGCTTGGCCTTCTGTCTTGCAATCGTTTGCTCAGAATTATGGTTTCCAGCTTCATCCATGTCCCTACATAGGACATGAACTCATCCTTTTTTATGGCTGCATAGTATTCCATGGTGTATATGTGCCACATTTTCTTAATCCAGTCTATCATTGATGGACATTTGGGTTGAATACAAGTCTTTGCTATTGTGAATAGTGCCACAATAAACATACGTGTGCATGTGTCTTTATAGTAGTATGATTTATAATCCTTTGGGTATATACCCAGTAATGGGATCACAGGGCCACATGGTATTTCTAGTTCTAGATCCTTGAGGAATCGCCACAATGTCTTCCACAATGGTTGAACTAGTTTACACTTCCACCAACAGTGTAAAAGCGTTCCTATTTCTCCATATCCTCTCCGGCACCTATTGTTTCCTGACTTTTTACTGATGACCAGTGGTGATGAGCATTTTTTCATGTGTCTGTTGGCTGCATAAATCTCTTCTTTTAAGAAGTGTCTGTTCATATCCTTTGCCCACTTTTTGATGGGGTTGATTTTTTTTCTTATAAATTTGTTTAAGTATTTGTAGATTCTGGATATTAGTCCTTTGTCAGATGGGTAGATTGCAAAAATTTTCTCCCGTTCTGTAGGTTGCCTGTTCACTCTGATGGTAGTTTCTTTTGCTGTGCAAAAGCTCTTTAGTTTAATTAGATCTCATTTGTCAATTTTGGCTTTTGTTGCCATTGCTTTTGGTGTTTTAGTCATGAAGTCCTTGCCCATGCCTATGTCCTGAATGCTATTGCTTACATTTTCTTCCAGGGTTTTTATGGTTTCAGGTCTAACATTTAAGTCTTTAATCCATCTTGAATTAATTTTTGTATAAGGTGTAAGGAGGGGATCCAGTTTCAGCTTTCCACATATGGCTAGCCAGTTTTCCCAGCACCATTTATTAGATAGGGAATTCTTTCCCCATTTCTTGTTTCTCTCAGGTTTGTCAAAGATCAGATGGTTGTAAATGTGTGGTATTATTTCTGAGGGCTCTGTTCTGTTCCATTGGTCTGTATCTCTGTTTTGGTACCAGTACCATGCTGTTTTGGTTACTGTAGCCTTGTAGCATAGTTTGAAGTCAGGTAGCGTGATGCCTCCAGCTTTGTTCTTTTGGCTTAGGATTGTCTTGGCAATGCAGGCTCTTTTTTGGTTCCATATGAACTTTAAAGCAGATTTTTCCAATTCTGTGAAGAAAGTCATTGGTAGCTTGATGGGGATGGCATTCAATCTTTAAATTGCCTTGGGCAGTATGGCCATTTTCACGATATTGATTCTTCCTATCCATGAGCATAGAATGTTATTCCATTTGTTTGTGTCCTCTTTTATTTCATTGAGCAGTGGTTTGTAGTTCTCCTTGAAGAGGTCCTTCACATCCCTTGTAAGTTAGATTCTTAGGTATTTTATTCTCTTTGAAGCAATTGTGAATGGGAGTTCACTCATGATTTGGCTCTCTGTTTGTCTGTTAGTGGTGTATAGGAATGCTTGTGATTTTTGCACATTGATTTTGTATCTTGAGACTTTGCTGAAGTTGTTTATCACTTAAGGAGATTTTGGGCTTAGACGATGGGGTTTTCTAAATACAAAATCACATCATTTGCAAACGGGGACAATTTGACTTCCTCTTTTCCTACTTGAATACCCTTTATCTCTTTCTCCCGCCCTGGCCAGAATTTCCAACACTACGTTAAATAGGAGTGGTGAGAGAGGGCATTCCTCTCTTGTGCCAGTTTTCAAAGGGAATGCTTCCAGTTTTTGCCCATTCAGCATGATATTGGCTGCAGGTTTCTCATAAATATTTGTCATAAATATTTTGAGATATGTCCCGTCAATACCTAGTTTATTGAGAGTTTTTATCATATAAAGGGCTGTTGAATTTTGTTGAAGGCCTTTTCTGCATCTATTGAGATAATCATGTCGTTTTTGTCTTTGGTTCTGTTTATACGATGGATGATGTTTATTGATTTGTGTATGTTGAACCAGCCTTGCATCCCAGGGATGAAGCCAACTTGATCATGGTGGATAAGCTTTTTGATGTGCCACTGGATTTGGTTTGCCAGTATTTTATTGAGGATTTTTGCATCAATGTTCATCAGGGATATTGGTCTCAAATTCCCTTTTTTTGTAGTGTCTCTGCCAGGCTTTGGTATCAGAACGATGCTAGCTGCATAAAATGAGTTGGGGAGGATTCCCTCTTTTTCTGTTCATTGGAATAGTTTCAGAAGGAATGGTACCAGCTCCTCTTTGTACCTCTGGTAGAATTTGGCCGTGAATCCATCTGGTCCTGGACTTTTTTTGGTTGGTAGGCTATTGATTATTGCCTCAATTTCAGAGCCTGTTATTGGGCTATTCAGGGATTCAACTTCTTCCTGGTTTAGTCTTGGGAGGGTGTATGTGTCCAGGAATTTATCCATTTCTTCTAGATTTTCTCGTTTATTTGTGTAGAGGTGTTTATAGTATTCTCTGATGATAGTTTGTATTTCTGTGGGATTGGTGGTATCCCCTTTATCATTTTTTATTGTGTCTATTTGATTCTTCTCTCTTTTCCTTTTTATTAGTCTTGCTAGTGGTGTATCAATTTTGTTGATCTTTTCAAAATCCAGCTCCTGGATTCATTGATTTTTTTGAAGTGTTTTTTTGTGTCTCTATTTCCTTCAGTTCTGCTGTGATCTTAGTTATTTCTTGCCTTCTGCTAGCTTTTGAATGTGTTTGCTCTTGCTTCTGTGGTTCTTTTAATTGTGATGTTACGGTGTTAATTTTAGATCTTTCCTGCTTTCTCTTGTGGGCATTTAGTGCTATAAATTTCCCTCTACACACTGCTTTAAATGTGTCCCAGAGATTCTGGTATGTTGTATCTTTGTTCTCATTGGTTTCAAAGAACATCTTTATTTCTGCCTTCATTTCATTATTTACCCAATAGTCATTCAGGAGCAGGTTGTTCTGTTTCCATGTAGTTGTGTGGTTTTGAGTGAATTTCTTAATCCTGAGTTCTAATGTGATTGCACTGTGGTCTGAGAGACAGTTTGTTATAGTTTCTGTTCTTTTACATTTGCTGAAGAGTGTTTTACTTCCAACTATGTGGTCAATTTCATAATAAGTGCGATGTGGTGCTGAGAAGAATGTATATTCTGTTGATTTTGGGTGAAGAGTTCTGTAGATATCCATTAGGTCCCCTTGGTGCAGTGCTGAGTTCAAGTCCTGGACATCCTTGTTAACTTTCTGTCTCATTGATCTGTCTAATGTTGACAGTGGGGTGTTAAAGTCTCCCATTATTATTGTGTGGGAGTCTAAGTCTCTTTGTAGTTCTCTAAGGACTGACTTTATGAATCTGGGTGCTCCTGTATTGGGTTCATATATATTTAAGATAGTTAGCTCTTCTTGTTGAATTGATCCCTTTACCATTATGTAATGGCCTTCTTTGTCTCTTTTGATCTTTGTTAGTTTAAAGTCTGTTTTATCAGAGACTAGGATTGCAACCCCTGCTTTTTGTTGTTGTTGCTTTCCATTTGCTTTGTAGATCTTCCTCCATCCCTTTATTTTGAGCCTTTGTGTATCTCTGCACGTGAGATGGGTCTCCTGAATACAGCACACTGATGGGTCTTGACTCTTTATCTAATTTGCCAGTCTGCGTCTTTAAATTGGGGCATTTAGCCCATTTACATTTAAGGTTAATATTGTTATGTGTGAATTTGATCCTGTCATTATGATGTTGGCTGGTTATTTTTGCTCATCAGTTGATGCAGTTTCTTCCTAGCATCGATAGTCTTTACAATTTCGCATGTTTTTGCAGTGGCTGGTACTGGTTTTTCCTTTCCATGTTTAGTGCTTCCTTCAGGAGCTCTTGTAAGGCAGGCCTGGTGGTTACAAAATCTCTCAGCATTTGCTTGTCTGTAAAGGATTTTATTTCTCCTTCACTTATGAAGCTTAGTTTGGCTGGATATGAAATTCTGAATTGAAAATTCTTTTCTTTAAGAATGTTGAATATTGGCCCCACTCTCTTCTGGCTTGTAGAGTTTCTGCTGAGAGATCTGCTGTTAGTCTGATGGGCTTCCCTTTGTGGGTAACCTGACCTTTCTCTTTGGCTGCCCTTAACACTTTTTCCTTTATTTCAACCTTGGTGAATCTGACAATTATGTGTCTTGGAGTTGCTCTTATCAAGGAGTATCTTTGTGGCATTCTCTGTATTTCCTGAATTTGAATGTTGGCCTGCCTTGCTAGGTTGGGGAAGTTCTCCTGGAGAATATCCTGAAGAGTGTTTTCCAACTTGGTGCTATTCTCCCCATCACTTTCAGTTACACCAATCAGACGCAGATTTGGTCTTTTCACATAGTCCCATATTTCTTGGAGGCTTTGTTTGTTTCTTTTTACTCTTTTTTTCTCTAAACTTCTCTTCTCACTTCATTTCATTCACTTGATCTTCCACTTGATCGAATTGGCTACTGAAGCTTGTGCATGTGTCACGTTGTTCTTGTGCCATGGTGTTCAGCTCCATCAGGTCATTTAAGGTCTTCTCTGTGCTGTTTATTCTAGTTAGCCATTCGTCTAATCTTTTTTCAAGGTTTTTAGTTTCTTTGTGATGGGTTTGAACATCCTCCTTTAGCTGGGAGAAGTTTGTTATTACCAATCTTTTGAAGTCTACTTCTGCCAACTCATCAAAGTCATTCTCCGTCCAGCTTTGTTCCATTGCTGGTGAGGAGCTGCACTCCTTTGGAGGAGAAGAGGCACTCTGACTTTTAGAATTTTCAGCTTTTCTGCTCCAGTTTCTCCCCATCTTTGTGGTTTTATATACCTTTGGTCTTTGCTGATGGTAACCTACAGATGGGGCTTTGGTGTGGATGTCCTTTTTATTGATGTTGATGTTATTCCTTTCTGTTTGTTAGTTTTCCTTCTACCAGTCAGGACCCTCAGCTTCACGTCTGTTGGAGTTTGCTGGAGGTCCACTCTAGACCCTGTTTGCCTAGGTATCACCAGTGGAGGCTACAGAACATGTTGCTCCCTGATCCTTCCTCTGGAAGCTTCGTCTCAGAGGGGCACCCTGCTGTATAAGGTGTCAGTTGGCCCCTACTGGGAGGTGTCTCCCAGTTAGGCTACTCAAGGGTCAGGGACCCACTTGAGAAGGCAGTCTGTACGTTCTCAGATCTCAAACTCCATGCTGGGAGAACCACTACTCTCTTCAAAGCTGTCAGACAGGGACGTTTAAGTCTGTAGAAGTTTCTGCTGCATTTTGTTCAGCTATGCCCTGCTCCCAGAGGTGGAGTCTACAGAGGCAGGGAGGCTTCATTGAGCTGTGGTGAGCTCCACCCAGTTCCAGCTTCCTGCCATTTTGTTTACTTACTCAAGCCTCAGCAATGGCGGACGCCCTTCCCCCAGCCTCGCTGCTGCCTCGCAGTTCAATCTCGACTGCTGTGCTAGCAGTGAGCAAGGCTCCTTGGGCGTAGGACCCTCTGAGCCAGGCATGGGATATAATCTCCTGGTGTGCCATTTGCTAAGACCGTTGGAAAAGTGCAGTATTAGGGTGGGAGTGTCCCGATTTTCTGGGAGCCATCTGTCATGGCTTCCCTTGGCTAGGAAAGAGAATTCCCTGATCCTTTGCATTTCTTGGGTGAGGTGATGCCCTGCCCTGCTTCGACTCACACTCTGTGGGCTGCATCCACTTTCCAACAAGTCCTAGTGAGATGAACCTGGTACCTCAGTTTGAAATGCAGAAATCACTTGTCTTCTGCATCACTCACGCTGGGAGCTGTAGATTGGAGCTGTTCCTATTCGGCCATCTAACAGAAAGTTTTAAGGTGTAAGTATGTCCCATCCTATAAAAAATTATCAGGCATGTGAAAAAGCAGAAAAATAGAACCCAAGGTAAGAAGAAAAAGAACAACTGAAACAGATTCACAACTGATTGCATTTCAAAATCCCAATGACATTTGTTACAGAAATTATTTTAAAATAATTTTAAATCCTAAAATGTATATGGAACCACAAAAAGTTTCAAAATAGCCAAAGCGATCTTGAAAAAGAAGAAATCAATCAGATTTCTTCACACGTCCTAATTTCAAAATATTACACGTTCTAATTTCACATGTCCTAATTTCAAAATATTTTAGAAAGTTACTTAAAACAGTATGGTACCTGAAAAAACAGACATATAGACCAATAGAACAGAATAGAGAGCCTGGAAGTCACCCACACAGGTCAACTGAGCTTCAACAAGAGTGTCAAAAATATACAATGAGCAAAAATATTATCTCATCAATAAATGGTGTTGGGAAAACTGGATATCCACATGCAAGATAATAAAATTAAACTACTATCATACATTGTACCCAGAAATCAACTTAAAATGGATTAAAGATTTAAACATGATATCTAAAAGTATAAAACTTCTGGAGGAAGATATAAGAAAAAAAGCTTGATGACATTGGTCTAAGCAATGATTTCTTGGATATGATACCAAACACATAAGCAACAAAAGCAAAAACAGGAGGAACTACAATTGAACAACAACAACAAATACTTCTGCACAGCAAAGGAAACAATTTACCAAGTGAAAAGACCTTTGGAATGAGAGAAAATATTTGCAAATTATTTATTTGAAGGTTAATATCCAAGATATATGGAGAACTCATACAACTTGATAGGAAACAAAAAATACGATTTTAAAATGGTCAAAGAAGTTGAATAGACATTTCTTCAAAGAATATATACAAATGTCCAAGTTATATGAAAAGATATTCAACATCACTAATCATTAGGGAAATGCAAATTAAAACTGTGATGAGATATCACCTTATACATGTCAGGATGACTATCATCAACAAAATCAAAAGATAACAAATGTTGGCAAGGATGTAGACAAATTGGAACCCTTATAAACTGTTAGCGGGAATGTAAAATGATGCAGTCACTATAGAAAACAGCATGAAGGCTCCTCAAAAAATTAAAAATAGAACTACCATATGCTCCAGCAGTCCCAGTTCTGGTATACACCCAAGAGGATCTAAATCAGCATCTTGAAGAGATATCTGCCTTTCCATGTTCATTGCAGCACTATTCACAAAAGCCAAGACATGGAAACAACACAAATGACTATCAGCAGATAAGCAGATACAGAAAACTTGGGATACACATACAATGGAATCTTATTCAGCTGTTAAAAAGAAAGAAATTGTGTGGGGGGCTAGGGGAGGGATAGCATTAGGAGAAATACCTAATGTATATGATGGTTTGATGGGTGCAGCAAACCACCATGGCATGTGTATACCTATGTAACAAACCTGCACATTCTGCACATGTACTCCAGAACTTAAAGTATAACAATAATAAAAATAATAATTAAAAGAAGGAAAAAGAAGAAAGAAAGAAATCCTAACATTTGTGACTACATGGTTGAACCCAGTAGACATAATTCTAAGTGAAATAAACCAACCATAGAAGGACAAATATTGCATGGTTCCACATATGTAAGGTATCAAAAATAGCCTAAATCATAGAAACAGAGTAGAATGATGGTTTCCAGGAGTTGGGAGGAAGGGGAAATGGGGAATTCCTATTCAAGGGATATAAATTTCAGTTATACAAGATTAATATGTTCTAGAGATCTACTGCACAACATTGTGCCTATACTTAACAATACTGTATGTTACACTTAAAAACTTGTTAAGAGAGCAGGTCTCATTAAATGTTTTTACAATCATCATCATTATGATTATCATCATAAAGAACTGACTGCATTTTAACCGTAGGCACTTCACTTGTCCCACGCTAGATCATGCCTTGCTATTCAGCAATAAAATGAACTATTAATGCATGCTACAACAACATGGATAAATTTCAAAACAACTATGCTTAGTAAAAAAAGTCAGACCAAAAAAGTACATACTGTTTGCTTCCATTTATATGTAACTTTAGAAAACAAAAACAAGTTGGCCGGGCGCGGTGGCTCAAGCCTGTAATCCCAGCACTTTGGGAGGCCGAGGCGGGCGGATCACGAGGTCAGGAGATCGAGACCATCCTGGCTGACACGGTGAAACCCCGTCTCTACTAAAAAATACAAAAAACTAGCCCGGCGAGGTGGCGGGCGCCTGTAGTCCCAGCTACTGGGGAGGCTGAGGCAGGAGAATTGCGTGAACCCGGGAGGCGGAGCCTGCAGTGAGCTGAGATCCGGCCACTGCACTCCAGCCTGGGCGGCAGAGCGAGACTCCGTCTCAAAAAAAAAAAAAAAGAAAAAGAAAACAAAAACAAGTTAATCTATAGTGACAGAAAGAGATCAGTGGTTTCCGGGGGGAAGGAGGAGTGGCCAGAGGAATCATAAAGGGACACAAGCAACTTTTGGCAGTGATGGATGTGGTCATTATCTTGACTATGGTGATGATTTCACGGGTTTACATGTAAGTCAAAAACTGCACAACCTGTGCATTTTTAATGTGTGCATCTATTGTATGTCGAGTGTACTTCAATAAAACTGTTTTTGAAATAATCTCTGGAGCAAGATAATTTTGAAGATTTTTATTTGTGTACTTTCACTTCCATTTTCAATGCCTGTAGCCAGGCCTTTATGTTCATTTGCCCTAGGGGACATTTATGTTTACAGGGAAGAAAAAAGAAGCTGCATGAAGACAAAGAACTTCCTAGAAAGCCTGCCCTCAGTAAGGGACTGCAGGGTGGAGCAGAGGTAGCAGGGAGAAAGGCGAGACTTCCCTCAGCTTGGAGGGGTCAGAGATAGGCAAATTATAGTACTAACATGTACCAAGCCCCATTCCCTGGAAGTGCCCTGGAGAAGTAGCAAAAATCAAGGGAAAAAGGTTTCACATGAGCATAATGTCCAGGCTTGGCACAGAAACAGCAGAACTGCTTTCCCTAAGGAACATCATGGGCTTGGAGAATGAGGATATCCACTGCAACCATGATGAACTGAAGGCAAGAGGGCCCTTCTCTCTGTGTCATACCAAAAAGAGCTCCTGGAGTCTTATCTCACCCTAAGAAAGGGAAAGATGGCTTTAGGCCAAGGATTAGCTGATACTTCCAGAAACTGCAATTAACCAAAATTATATGCAGGAAGTTTTGGCAAGAAACATGGCCATATACCCACAGGAACACTTCTATGTTCACCATCTGATATACTTTGGCTGTGTCCCCACCAAGTCTCAACTTGAATTGTATCTCCCAGAATTCCCACATGCTGTGGGAGGACCTAGGGGGAGGTAATTGAATCATGCGGGCTCGCCCGTCTTTCCTGTGTTATTCTTGTGATAGTGAATAAGTCTCACAAGATCTGATGGGTTTATCAGGGATTTCTGCTTTTGCTTCTTCCGCATTTTCTCTTGCTGCTGCCATGTAAGAAGTGCCTTTTGCCTCCTGCCATGATTCTGAGGCCTCCCCAGCTATGTGGAACTGTAAATCCAATCAAACCTCTTTTTCTTCCCAGTCTTGGGTATGTCTTTATCAGCAGCATGAAAACGGATTAATACGCCATGTGGTATAGTTTGGATATTTGCCCCACCCAAATCTCACACTGAAAAGTAATCCCCAATGCTGGAGATGGGGCCTGGTGGGCGAGGCGGGGGTGTTTGGATCATGGGAGAGGATCTCTTATGAATGGCTTGGGCCATCCCCTTGGTGGTAAGTGAGCTGTCGCTCTAAGTTCACAAGGGATCTGGTCATTTAAGAGTGTGAAGTCCCTTCCCCACCACCCCACTCTCTCCTCTCTCTCTCTTGCTCCTGCTTTCACCATGTGATATGCCTGCCCCCACTTCACCGTCTGTGATGATTATAAGCTCCCTGAGGCCTCCTCAGAAGCCAAGCAGATGCCAATGCCATGCTTGTGTAGCCTGCAGAACTATGAACCAATTAAGCCTATTTTCTTATAAATTGACCAGTCTTGGGTATGTATTTATAGCAATGCAAGAACAGCCTAATACACCATCCACTATGATTTCCAAGTCAGTTTTGAATCAAGAGATGAACATAGGAGTGTAGTATTATTTTGTCTATTCTTATCAAAAGCATAATTTCTCCAGTAGAGGTAATATGTGCCACAGATAATCATTATGCTTGAATCTTAAGGGCAAATCTGAACTGTTTGGGGATGAAGCAACAAATTCTCAAATTCCACTTTCTGAGAAGTGAAATTGAAGGGAAGAGTAAGGATGAGGAAATACTAACGCAGGATGCTAATGGGGCCAACATTTCCAATGGATGAGATCAATGTACTTTTTGAAAATCACACACAGAAAATGGCCCTCTCAGGGGCCTGCTCTAACCCCTCCTCAACACTGATCTTACATGTTGTTGAGTGTGCTAAGTGTTTTAGTCCTTGGCACCAGAGACTTAATGAACAAAGAGAGGCTTCTGGAGGCCTTTAACCTGGGCTACATGCCCAGGTCGGTTTATCAGAACACTCACATTGGCATTTAGGACCCAAGCCCAGCTACTAATAATGTAGAACATCACTTACCCTTTGTCACTGTCACCTGTGTGTATATCTCCCTCAGGCACCTCCTGGGGAGAAGATCTAGCTGTCCAAGGCAGGCATTCCTGGATCTTTTAGCTTTAGTCCATATCACAGTGTCCCTGATTGCCATCTTGACCCTGATAATAGAATTCTTAACAAGTTGCAAGGTGCTGTCCCACGGCTTACCTTTGCTTCACCCTTGCAATAACCCTATGTAGTAGGCAGAGTACACACTATTACTCTCAAAATATATACAGGTTGAGTATCTCAAATCCAAAATTTGATACTTTTTGAACACCAGCACGATATTCAAAGGAAATGCTCATTAGAGAATTTTGGATTTTGGATTTGTGGATTTGGGATGCTTACCTGAAGTGTGTGTGTATATATATATACACACACACACACACACACACACACACTCCAAAGTCCCAAAATTCTAAAATCCAAAACACTTCTGGTCCCAAGCAGTTTAGATATGAGGAAACCAGCAGAAGGCCCACAGCTATTAAGTAGCAGGGATTGACTTAGATTACATTCTGTATCTCTATCCAAAGTTTGTACCAATACACCAGACCTTGGCTTTAACCAAAAGAGTGACCTGATGCAAGTTTTGTCTCCCAAGAGTCCAGGCTGCCACACAGGCATGTAACTTAGTCAGAGAGCTGTTCTCTAGCATCTTCTCTCTCTTCTGAAACCAACGCTGTGTTCAGAGTCCAGTCCTATCTCCAACCCCACTTGCTTATTGCTTTCCAAACCCATGGTTTATTTTAGTTCCTATAAGTATTAAATAATTTGTTAAGCAATTCATTGGCCCTGAGGGAATACAGTGGTAAACAAAACAAAGTGCCTTTTGTCATTGAGTTTACATTCTCATGTGGGGAAACATACAATAAAGCAAATAAATATATAATGTGAGAGAAGATGGCAAGTGCTGTGAAGAAATACAATGTATGCAAAAGGAATAGGCATTCTTTTATATAAAGAAATGAAGGAAGGCTTCTCAGATAAGGTGACTTGGAACAGAGACCGGAGTGAAGGGAGACAGGAACCAGGTGCCTCTTGCAGGGATGATGGTTTATGCAAAGGAAACAGCAAGTGCAAAGGTAAACTTGAGGAAAGAGCATGCTTGTTGTGGAGGTGGTTTGAGTTACAGCAAGGAGGCAGTTTACCCAAAGTGAAAAAACTAGTTAAAGTCCTTATGCTAGCATTCTCCTTTTGCAATGTAATGAACTTGTACTCAACTAAAGCAAGCATTTTGTGGGGAGGATAGGGCCAATTACAATGAATGTCTCCTTTCTCTGATTTCTCACATTTTAAATTATCTTTCTTATACTATTAGATACATATTGCTTTGTAAGGTACCATGTGTGAGAGTTCTATCTCCCCTGCAGGTGGCAAAATTTTGAGGGGAATAAAGCACTGTATCTTATTCATTTTTATTTCTCAGTGCATTCTGGGGAGAAAATAGGTATTCAAAAATATTTATTGAAAAAAAGGTAAATTTCAGAGATAGATGTAAATAAGGAGTAAAGATAACATTGAGTAAAATACAGACTGCCTCTGAAGCTCATCCTCCAGTCTTTTTTTTTTTTTTTTCCAGACTCATTCTTTCAATGACTTAAGCCAAAAATCTTGAGGCCATTCTTGACTCCTTCAATACCCTGTATCCAGTCCATCCACTGACAGAAGATTCTACTGGCTACCCTAAAAATATTCCCATATCCCACCTACTTCTCTCACATATTTTACTACCATAATAAGCTAATTCACTGTCTTCCATTGCCAGGAATAGTACAATAATTTCCTAACTGGCCTCCCTTAGTCCACCTTTTCCCATGTATCTTTTAGAATGTAAGTCAGATCAATAAACTCTTCTGCTCACACTATTCACAATAACAAAGATATTAAATCAGCCTAGGTGCCCATCAATAGTGGATTGGATAAAGAAAATGTGGGCTGGGCACGATGGCTCACAACTGTAATCCCAGCACTTTGGGCAGCCCAGGTGGGCAGATCACTTGAGTTCAGGAGTTTGAGACCAGCTTGGCCAACATGGTGAAACCCTGTCTCCATTAAAAATACAAAAATTAGCCAGGCATGGTGGTGTGCCCCTGTAATCCCAGCTACTCAGGAGGCTGAAGCAGGAAAACTGCTTGAATCTGGGAGGCAGAGGTTGCAGTGAGCCTAGATCGCGCCACTGCACTCCAGCCTGGGCGACAGAGAGAGACTCCATCTCAAATAAACAAAACAGAACAAAAAAAGAAAAGCAAAGAGGAAAAGAAAAGAAAAGAAGAGAAAAGAAAATGTGGTACATATACAGCATGGAATACTATGTAGTCATAAAAAAATGTAAGTCAGATCATGAAACTCTTCTGCTGACACTATTCACTATAGTGAAGACATGGAATCAGACACCCCCTGGCTGTCTTGGACCTTGTCCTTACCATGAGCCACACTGGCCTCCTTGTTGTTCCTCAAACACACTAAGTATACTTTTCCTTCAGGAATTTTAATGTGCTGTTAAGTATCTAATTCAGTAAAGTAAAATAGAGTTGAGAAAAGAAAAGTGAAATACCACACTGCCCATTCTTTCGTATATTAACATCTCTGAAATCTGGATGCACTTCACAAGCAAATAGTGTCATAGTTTAACTGGCAGTAGCTTTTTTTTTTCTTTCTTAGAGGCACATAAAGTAATGATGCATCTTAGAGTCGTGAGTTGCTTAAATTCAGTAAAATGCAGTAATGATGATATCCATTTAGAAGCATGTATCAAGTGTCAGGCAATATGATAAGCATTTTCCACCCAATATTTCACGTTTCCCACTAACAGGTAAGTTTTAACTGCAAAGGCCATTCATCGAGTAAATACTAACTCATCTTAGAACTTGGCTCTAAAGCCTGTAATTCCACTGAGCACACAACCCTTGAAAATCAAGACTTCACATCCACTTCTGGTTCTACCACTTATACCATGTGCGATCTGAGCAAGCTCCTGGCTCTCTTTGGGTCTGTTTCTTCATTTGGAAAGCAAGGGAGTTCTATTAGGCTTTCTGTAAGGCAGTGGTTCCCAAAGCCAGTCCATGGACCAATAGCATTAGAAAAGCCTAGAGAGGTTTTAGAATGTATGTTTGTGAGCCTCCTCTTAGAGATTTTGCTTTGGTATATCTGAAGCTGAGCCCAGTAGCCTGCATATGTTTACAGTCCCCCAGTGACTGTGCTGCATAGCCAGGCTCTGGCCCAGGTCCCTTCAGCCTGGACGTGTAATGGTTCTCTGGGACTATGCTGGTCACCAGAGAAAGTCACACTGACAGTCCCACTGGGCTTTCATCCCTGGCTATCATGCATCTCTAGACACTAGGCCATGAATGCAATGAGAGCCTCTGCTTCTTGGAACATCTAAAGTAAACCAAAAATAGGGAATGAGGGTTGCGTGAGGTGAATCATGATATTGTTGCAAATAACTTCTCTTCTAACGTACTGCTCAGTCTGAGAATAGCAACTAAGGAGTTTTATCAGAGCTGCTGCTGCTGCAGCTGCCTTTATGACACACTTCAGTTAAATTATATTTCTTAGGCATTGAAACCCTTTATATTTTGTGCCCTAACTGAACCCATTCAGGAATTTCCCTATTTAACAGATGAGAAAAATGGAGCAAAAGAGAGGTGAAGTGTGTGGGATGGGAGGGTGGGGGTAGATCCACATAGGATATTCTGCTATGTGGTTTCAAAGGAGTGCCTGTTTCCTTCCTGAAGGCTCTTTGATCTATGTACTATGATTGCATTTCAGTTACCATTTAGAGCTGTGATCCTCCAAATATGCTTCCAGGACCAGCAGCATCAGCATCACCTGGGAACTCATTAGCAATGCTAATTATTAGTCTCCATTTGATCTATTGAATCAGAAACTCTGGTGGGGTTGCTGGGAGTGGGCAGCGAACAGTGTTTTAACCACTCCTCTAGGTGACCCTAATGCAAAATCAAGCTTGAGAACTAGAGGAAGTAGGGGAGGACATGAGGCTTCATTTCATGTAAATAACTTGCTACATGTGTCAGCGCTCCCCTCCTCCTCAACTCCTCTAGCCCTTCCAGCTTACAGAGGGTTTAGGTCAACAGTATGGTGGACAGCAGCATGGCAATGACATTGATGAAAAATGGAAAGGCTCTCCCTGAGTCAGCCTCTGCCTGGAGACCAACATAGAATTCTTGGAGAGGAAGAGTTCAGGAATGATAGGTAACATGTTACTCTCAACAGGAGGAAGTCAAAGAATGAGAAGCAAGCTTGGCCTTTGAGAATCATCCAGTCCATCAGCAAGTTCTACAAATCCTATCTCCTGCAGTCGAGTCCAGCTGTTTCTCTCCTCTATTCTTCCTGTGCAGTGCACAACCTCCACGACCTCCCATCTGAGCCACTATAATGCCTTCTAGCTCTTCTTCGTCATTCCTCTATCATCCCTTCTCAACACAACAGCCCAAATTAGCTTCCTAAAACTTTATTCTGTCATGAACTTTCTAACAGGTTTCCACTCTTGTTAAGAAAATGTGACCCATGAGGTCCACATGATCGGGTCTCAGCCTACACTCTGGCCTCATCTCTGGCTACTCCCTGTTCTTTGCTTTCTACCAAGCATGCTGACCTTATTTCAGTTCCTGAATGCACAAAGCATCTTCCAGCCTCAAGGTCTCTGTGCATGATGTTCCCTTTACCTGGGATGTGCATCCTCCCTCCTTCACTCACTAGCTCCTGCTCATCCTCCAGCTGTCAGCCAGTCACTCCCCCAAGGAATTCCTCCAAGCCCCCAGCTAAGTTAGGAATTTCTATTACATGCTCTTATAACACACTGGTTTTCATAACACTTTTTACACTTGTCATGTAAATAATTGCTTAAGTTTTGTCTGCCCACTCAACAGTATGTGTTATGAGGTCAAGGATCATGTCTATCTTCCTCTGTTGTATCTCCAGTTTCTAGTAGGATGTCTGGCATTAATCAAGTGCTCAATAAACGTCTGTTGAAAAGTGATAAAGGAAGTGTTTTCTGTTGTTCATCATTATAAGTCTTAAAAACAAAGTCCCAGGAGTTTGGTCAAGGGTAGCCTTGGCTAATAGTGTTTTAGCAGACAGCAGATACAGGAAACTTCCTTGTAAGTCTGAGTCATGATATATTTTTTTGCAATCTATCTTTACCTGCATGTATTTAGTTAACAAATGTATTTCTTTTATGAATATGTATGTATTTATTTAATAAATAAGTTTTTGCTGTGTATCAGATGTTCTTCTGAAGATACAGTAGTAAGCAAGACAGATAAAATAATTTATCTCATGAATCTTACATTCTGGTAGGGGAGACAGAAAAAAGACAATAGATTTTTCATAATCAAATACACACAATTTGATTATGTATTTGACAGTAGCTATTACTGGCTCTTCCTATTCAGGTAGTGTGACGAAGCTATGCAAAATACTAAAACATGATATGGGATAGAAGTGCTGATGGTGTGTAGGGGGGCTCTTTTAAGTAACAAACTTCAATGAAGATTTTCTGTTTCTCTTGTGCTTGTTTACCTCCTTGTTGAAATTGTGAGCAATTTTGAGAATAGCAATCATGTCAGATTCTTCCTTTTCTCCCTCAGTACCTGCCAACACACAGCATCCATGAGATGTTCAACACACATCTGGCAAATAAATAAGTAGATGAAAAAGCAGAGAGGGCTACAAGTATTGCACACAATCTCCAGACAACGAAAGTTAGGATGGAGGTCTAGAAATTGGGACAAAGTAATATAAGGATGAGGATAGACAATTCAGAGATAAGAACTTAGTAAATCAGCAATAGCCACATTAAGAAAATAGGCAACGTTTCTCAGTGATTCAGTATGTCCAAGGGCCTTAGAGAAAGGGCACAGGAAAATGGACAAGATGATCTTGGATGACCTTTCTAATCCTACTGAATCTTTGGAACCAGGAGAAGCCCAGGGCAACCAACGTGGCACTTCTCAGCTGTACCAGTGTGGTTTTCCCATTGAATGTGCCTATTTTGGGTAAACTCTTTCTGTGGAAGGGATTTCAGCCAATAGTCAAGACTCAGAACTGGCAAGTTGGCCCAAGTCCTAAATGTCAGGTCTCCTTGCTTTCCCCCAACTCCACTTCCTCGTTCATCAAATCCCACCAGTTTGTCTTTGTTCTATTATGAACTGTAAAGAAGCATGGAAAAGTGGGGAATGGCAAGGGAAACAAGAGACCCTGCAGCAAAGAAGTGTCTCCTGGTTTTTCCTGCTGAGTTGTCTTAGTGGTTTTCTGATGCTTCCGCTACCCAACAATCTCCTGGACAGAGAAGCCAATTCACTCTTCCAGCTTCCCAGAGTGGAAAACTACCAGCACAGGCCGTGGCAGGCCCAGCAGGGAGCTCCAACCCTCCAAGCTCTAGTAGGGCCTGGCAGGCAGGCTGAGGAGAAGCAGCTGCCACCAGTCCCCAGCTTTGCAAGAATTATTTTTCATACTATCCTGCCAAGGCTGACAGTCTGAAAGGGCTGCTTGTTCCATGATGTTTACCATCTCACCACTAGCTCCAGACCACGGGCTCCCCGTCAATGAGTGTCCTATATGCAGCTTCCAGGAAAACACACACATGGCCCACATGAGGCCTGAGGTGCAGAGACCTGACACCTTGGCCTCTCCGGGCCCAGACAAGACTGACTGGGGGGCATTATTGGGGTCAGGGGTCCCAAGCCAGTCTACAATCTAAAGGGATATCTGCAATCATAAAACTTTGGAGTCCAGAAGCAAATTTAAGAAACCAATCCCTCCAATGTCTCCATGTTAAATATCAGAACCTCTGAGGCCCAGAAAGGTGAACTGACTTACTCAAGTTCACACAGAGAGCTAGGGTAACCAGGACTGAAATTCAGGTCTCCCGATCCCTGGTTCTTCCTTCTCCAACCCTAGGCTACCGTGGTATAGTTCTTCCAGTTTCTGAAAGGACAAAGTAGTCCAATTAAAGAAGCTGTCACAGAGGCTCTGCTTCCCACAAGTTTCACAGAGCAGGCTATTTCAGACTGGTCCTTTGTGCAGATAAATATTGACACAATGGGATTCCACAGTGGGGCCAAGAAAGATTATTTGGGTTTCTTTCTTCAGCCTACAGGGCTATTCTTTGGGTACAATGGTCACCCGGACCTCTTGTGCATGTTGAAATTCCCCTTAGGAATGGACCTTTAGGATTGCAGTTTTCCTGGAAGCCCAAAATACTTTCCAGAAACAATTCTCGCAGAGCCCCAGAAGGGCAGTCCCCAAGCTGTAGTGGGTTTCAGGGTACTAAGATAGGGATCAGATAATGAATTCTTCTTCCTGGTTAACAAAGTCAGTGAAGCTTTCATAGTAAATAGTACGTCCTTTCCCCAACAAGAAAGTAAGTTTAAGAGAAAACTGGGTAGCTATGAAGATCAGGAGTGAAGAAGAAAACTGAGGCCATGGTGTGGAATTATGGAAAGTGTATATTTAAGACTTGGCTCGGCCACTTCTGAATTATGGGATCCCACTACCAGTTAGTTACCAAACCTCTATGAACTTCAGTTTCTTCATCTTTAATAATCCTGCCAAGCCAAGGTTGTTGTAGAGATTTAACATAATGTATACAAAGAAGTTAGCATACTTCACAGAATGTAATGGGGCTCAATAAATGATATCTAGGAGGAGAAGAGAGAATCATTTGTTTTAAATATTACATTCAATCTTTCTTAAATAATTCAAAGGTTTTATGACCTTAGAAAGGTTACTTAAGCTTTCAGCCTCTCAATTTCATGGTAGTAATGGCACTTGTTTATAGGCATGCCATAAGGAATATACGAGTTAATTCTGTCAAGCACATAGAGCACTAACGTTCAATAAAGTTAGATATTATTTGTTTTTTAATTATTTTTACTTTGACTCATTCAGTAAATTTTGGAGTCGGCTTTCAAAGTTGCATAAGATAAAAGGAAAGAAAGAAAAGAAAGAAAGAAAGAGAGAGAGAAAGAAAGAAAGAAAGAAAGAAAGAAAGAAAGAAAGAAAGAAAGAAAGAGAGAGAGAGAGAGAGAGAGAAGAAAGAAAGAAAGAAAGAAAGAAAGAAAGAAAGAAAGAAAGAAAGAAAGAAAGAAAGAAAGAAAGAAAGAAAGGAAGGAAGGAAGGAAGGAAGGAAGGAAGGAAGGAAGGAAGGAAGGAAGGAAGGAAGGAAGGAAGGAAGGAAGAAAGAAATTTGATAAAGGAAAAAGAAAATAGGAACAAGATAAGCTATAGCTAAAGTTAATACAGAAGGTGTACTGCATTTGGTTCTATACCACTGGCTGATGATAAGTTTCAACTTTGGCTCTGAGCTTCCTAGAAATCAAGTCAAAAAGTAAAACACAATTAGTTAACATGAATCGCAGTGGCAACAAAGTATAAATCCACTTTTTATTAATGTCTCTGTTTCTAGGTGGGATGGAGTAATGTACAGTAAGTAATCAGTGCTCCCTCTAAAAGTAACTGGAAGAGCTAAATAAAATTCATAAATCATCTACTTGAAGGAATCTGATTGTTTCTAAGGCAATGAGAATGCAGAGACCAAGACTTCAGAGAAGGGAGAATCTCAGAGAGGTGAGGGAACTTCTATAGCCACTTTCAGCCATTTGCCCATTTGGAGCAGGGGCAGGAGGCTGACTCCAGGTTTGGCACTAGCAGAGGGTCGCAACGGGACAAAATCAGCAGAGTTTTTGAGGGAGACCTGGTATCCCTCAAGCATGCAGCATATCTCACTCAGCACATGTGCCAAATGCTGGGGCTACGTGGAGGAGGAATGTAAGGAGAAGCCCTCTGACGAGGTGAGCTGAGTTTTTGAGAGTTGGACAAGACACAGATTAGAGTACAGGACCTGGCGGGGAGAGAGAACATGGAGATTTTAAGCAGCACTGGAAGACCAAGAATCCAGGCTTATATCCTACCAGCTACCCAGAATGAAGACACTCTGCTCTGCTTTCGAGGTGGATTTGCCCCATGCCCAAGCCCAGGGCTCCTCCCATGCCAATACATTTCTCAAGTTAGCAATGCCTGTATATAGACAGTACACATCATTGCATACTTCCTATCTTTAATATAAGTTACAGGAGCCGAAAGATTGAATCTGACTTCCTCCCTTGAAATGCCAATCATAGGATATTTACATATATTTGAGTCAAATTCAACCACACTTTCCTTTAAGTATAACAATCAAAATGCTCCACTTGTGGCCTTTAGGAACAAACATGAAGGCCTCCCCCTACCCCGCAGCCCCGGGCTGCTCTACCTCTTCAAGGAGATGGGCTCTCCCAGTTCTTTAACACTAGAAGGTTGGATCCCTGCTGCTGCACTTTAGTAGCTTCAGCTAAAGCGGCCTCGGTTCATTATCTTCCCTCTAATTTACTCACTCCATACTCAGCATCTCATCATTTAAAAGGATGATATTCCTAAGGGTTCCTTCTCAGCTTCACAACATCTTTCTGAGATCAAGTCTCACATGGCATCATTTAGATCTTTTTTGTTTTGTTCTTTGGGAAACAAACAAACAAACAAACAAAAGGCCAGGCGCGGTGGCTTACACCTGAAATCCCAGCACTTTGGGAGGCCAAGGTGGGCAGATCACCTGAGGTCAGGAGTTCAACACCAGCCTGACCAACATGGAGAAACTTCATCTCTACTAAAAATACAAAATTAGCCAGGTGTGGTGGTGCATGCCTGTAATCCCAGCTACCTGAGAGGCTGAGGCAGGAGAATCTCTTGAACCTGGGAGGCGGAGGTTGCAGTGAGCCGCGATCACGCCATTGCACTCCAGCCTGGGCAATAAGAGTGAAACTCCGTCTCAAATAAATAAATAAATAAATACAAAGAAGCCTGGGAGTTTCCTTAACTTCCTTTCCCCCCCCCCCTTCTTATTCATCAAACATTTGTTGATTGCCTATATAAGCCAAGCACTGTCATAGGTGCTAGTCATGAAGACACAAAAGATTATCATTACACCAAAGACAAAGACCAAAATCATAAAAATCTCTGAAGCAGGAAAAAAAAAAAAGTTGCATAAATTTTTTTAACAACTCATCACCTCCCACTTAAGTTCATAAAAAAACCTCACTGATTTTAGTGTCTTAACTTCTACTTTACTGTGTATGTGTCCAAACCACTGAAAAATTCTGTGAGGGCTATCTTGCCACATCCATGCTCTTCAGAGACCCACAGGCCAAGACTAAGAGCTAAGTCAACAATCACACTATTCTCCCCAGAAAAAAAAAAAATTAAAAATTAAAAAAAAAACTATACATATATATATATATATATATATATATATATATATAGAGAGAGAGAGAGAGAGAGAGAGAGAGAGAGAGTAATGGATACGCTTGACCTGAGCACAGGGCCCTACATCCCTTTAGAGTTAGGGTGGCCAGAGTTCAGGACCGTTAGAAGCTCCATTCCCCAAAAGCAACTTTAAGTCTGTCTTGGGGACCACAAAGGACCTTAATGGTCACGAATGGAGTTTTTTTCTCTTTCTTCCTCCGGCATCATCTGCTGGATAGAAACTATTGTTTCATAGTGTTTATTTTCATTTTCTTCTCTTCCAAAAGTAATAAGTCACAGTCTTTGATATTTGCATGTAACTTTTCAAAGCCCATTTATTTCCATTTTCTCATTCAATCCCCTTCAGTAACCCTATGAAGTTCAGAGAGCAAAGTTTATGGAATCCCATGTTATAAACGAGCAAAGTGAGGTGCAGAGATTTACCTAAAGTCACAAAGCTAGATAGTGACAGAGCTGGAACTAGAATCTGGATCTCTTGATCCTCATTGTCATTGTCTAGTAACCGTATCACATGGTCATCACACACTGCTACCAGCACACACACACTGTTTATAGTATGATCCCTAGGGTCCAGAATCACCAAGCTGGGGAAGAATCTGGACAGAGAGCCCAGGGAGGATTATTGCTTGTCTAATTTTTAGAACGCGCTGGTCCCAGGATTTGTTGAAATGTGATAGCAAAAGGAACGTGCACCCTTGGAAAGACAGCAAGGCATAGCATTATGTTAACACCAGGTGAAGCAAGGCCTTTGATCATAAGGCATTTGTCATATACTGAATATCCCAAGACTATATGGTTCCTACTTTTGGTCCCATCCTACCCCCACCTTTTCCCTCATGACCCCTCAATAATCACTATCCTGACTCTTGTTTTTCTATTTGTGCCTCTGCGGCTTTTCTTTGGCTCAAAAGCTTTCCCTTCCTCTTTTCACCTAGCCTAGAAAATTCTTTCAGCTCCAGCTAACTCTCATACCTTCAGTATCTCAACTAGCACGACACCAGAGATTTGACCCGATTGGGTAAAATGTGAACATATTTACATATATATTTATGGAATATGTATGTACATATATAAAAATATATATCTAAATATAGATATTTATATAGACATATATGTTCACGTGTAACATGTAACACGTGAACATATAGATAGATATATCTATATATACATACATATATACATAAATATACACACATATATATTAAATATTTATTATAATGTTTATATTGCTTTTTATCCTGTATATATATTGTTTCATATCTTTTTCCTATTTTTTATCTGTATCAATGTTTCTTACATACTTATATCACTATACTGTATATTCTGATCTTATAGACTTGAAGCTCCTAGAGTTCTTGTCAGCTTTCAGAAAAAAACATTAATAAGCAAATATGTGAAGCACCAGTCATGCACGGCCCTAATGGCCCCAGTGCCTGATTTCCATAGTAAGCAGGGTCCCTGTCTCCTTGTCTGCTCCTGCCAACACTGTTGTTCTTCTGTAGACTCTTAGTCTTTCCACATGAGACCTCTGAGCAAACCTGAGCTCTGCAGGTGGTTGTGAAAACTGAGAGGTCCAGAGAAGGGACTTTGTGTGAAGCTCATCCTGCAGTCCCATGATCATGTTCCTGGCCCCAAAGTTTAGACTCAAGGAGACTAGGTCTCCATGGGCCTCTATCCCTACTGACCACAGAAAAAAAGTGGAGCCTTATTTTTTCTTGCATTACTTTTAGCTCCTGTGACTGCCTTTTACAAGTTAGGAATCCAGGCCTCAGAATGTAAAACAACAGGGTAAAGGCAAAGTTTTAGGGTATGAACCGGGAATTCACCTGGCTACTTTGGATGGAAAGCTGATGATGCAGTAGATGCATTCGGAACCCTTTTATCCCAAGATACAAAGCCCAGGAATTAGGAGAAGTCTGCCCTCAGAGAAAATGAAATATTTTTACAGTTAAGTTAAAATATAGAGAACAGTATAGAATAATGGAAAGACTAATGAAGTCTGCCATTATCACAGCACAATATACAAAATTAAGGAAGAGGACAGAAGTTCTAGCACTTATTAATCACATTCTGTGTGTTTGATGCTATGCTAGGTACTTTACATATATTCTCTTACTCTTTGTAACAGCCCTTAAGGCAGCGATCAGTGATAGGTGTCAAGACTGCGGTTAGAGAAGCCAAAACTCTGACCGTGCTCTCCCAGCAAGTAGGCAAAGACTGATTAGGTCCAGTAATAGTGTTTTCAAACATGTTTCTTCCCATCACTTCATGTCCCTAAACCTCAGTTTCCTCATTCGTACAAGATTAGATTAAATCAGTCATTCTTAGCCTTTTCTGGAACTGGTCACAGAGTCTTTTGAGCATCTGATAATAGAAAATTTTTTCCTTCTGCAAATGTACTTTTGTTTTCGTACATTAAGTTTGGAATGCAATTTCAGGGGATTCACAGGTCTCTGTAGCCCATTCATGGCTGGTCCATGAATCTGGGGTTCCTCTGCCTTGACATTCCTTGAGTCTCACACTCCACAGGCAGTAGAGCACAGAGGTCAAGAGCATGCTTGTGGCCGAGTGTGGTGGCTCATACCTGTAATCCCAGCACTTTAGGAGGGTGAGGTCAGGAGTTCAAGACCAGTCTGGCCAACATGGCAAAACCTCTTCTCTACAAAAAACACTCAAACTAGTTGGGTGTGGTGGTGCATGCCTGTAGTCCCAGCTACTTGGGGAGCTGAGGCAGGAGGATCGCTTGAGCCCAGGAGGTCGAGGCTGCAGTGAGTCATGTTCATGCCACTGCACTCCAGCCTGGGTGACAGAGCAAGATGCCCTCTCCAAAAACAAACAAACAAAAAACTATTAACTGATACATTGTTGGAAATTTGAAAAAAGGGGATAAAGAAAAAAGAAGAAGTAGAAGAAAAGAGCATGCTTGCTGGAGCTGGATCGAATCCCAGTTCTGCCACTTAGCTTTCTCTATAACCTGGTGTGAGTTACCTAATGTTTCTTGGCCTCACTTTCTCCTCTGTAAAACTGGAATAATACTACTACTATTATGTAATAATACTAATACTAATAAGGTTATTGTGAGGATTAAATTTGTTGACACCACTTAAAATGGTACCCAGAATATATTAAGTGTTCATTGAATATTCTTTGAATTTTGAATTCTCTTTTTCCCTATTCAGCACAACCAAGGGGGCTCAAGGGGCAGATGAGTTTCTGTTTTACCCACAGAAAGACTCTTTTACTGGCAGGAAGGATGCCAAAGGCAACTCTCAGGCGTCAGCCTAGACTTAACAAACACACAAGCAAGAAAGAGCCAATCTGGGCAGCTTCTAGCATTGCTCACTTAAGATAAATTTAACCAAAGAGGTCTTTTGCCAGCCTTTTATGTCTTTGTCTCAGGGCCCTGTTCAGGCCATCTAACACACAGTCTCCCCTACCACCCACCCCCCACACACACATACACACAGATCACAACACTAGTACCTCAGGCCTAGTTTCACAAACCTGAAACTAGCATCACCTTCTCATTAACAGACAAGGCCACATAAACCTTCTCAGCACATCTCTGGGAACATGAATGATGAGAACCCAGGGAAACAAAAGTGAGTTTCCAATTTGGAAATATGTGTAGGTGAATTAACACATAGCAGCCTTGGTGGAAGACAAGGGAGAGGTGATAAAGGGACAATCTGGTGCAGAAGGGAACTAAAGCATCCCTGGTGCTTCAGTTTCTGGGTAGGGGTAAGTTGGCCCTGCAGGGCTTCTAGCTCCAGCCTTCCTCATTTAGCATAATGAGACTAGGTGTGGGCACTGTATATCCTATTCATCTGACTCCATTCTTTGGCCTCAGGCTGTCCCTCAAACCTCAATTACATCTCACCCCCATAAAGGTACATTGGAAGTTGGTTGCAGAAAGGAAGCCATGAGGCTGCGCAGATACACATGATTTTTAGATAAAGGTCACTTCAGCACATCGCTCCCTGAGGGCCCAGGTGGAAATCACCTGGGGTTGGGAGACAGGTAGCACTGCGTCCTTGTCTTAGCTTTACTATTAGCTAAATGTAGAGCATGGGCAAATCACTCACCTGTTTTGACTCTATTTCCTCATCTGTAAAATGAGGAAGAGTGACTTAGATATTTCTAAGGTCCATTCCAAAATGAATAGTCTAGAAATTCTAGTTGTCTGACCCTAAGAACTCAATGACATGTGGGATTGATGCTGGAAAGAACAAAAACCATAGTGGTGCACCTAAAATAAATTTGGGGCCAGCAGGAGAAAAGCTCTTCCTCTCCTAATCCCAAACCCTGAATGGCTTTGCCACTCTTTTTCAAAGTGGAAGCATTCTGAATACCAAAAGGGGACTCCCACCCCAGGACTCTGAACTGGTAGTAAGTTGCCTGCTTCCTATGAGGGGAAAGTGTGAGATGAAAATGGGAAGTCCCAGCACTGCCGTGCTCCAGCTTTGTACCATGGATCCTAAAGGCCTGGTTTGCCTGTTGAGAAGAAGAGATGTTTCTCCCTTTCCTAACCACAAACAATTGTCACAGGCCAAGTCAGGGGAGTGAGAATAAGCACCCCTGTACTTTTTATACACAACAGTCCTCTAGTTGGCTGAGTGGGTCCCAGGGCTTCAGACCGCTGGGCTAGAATTTCAGGATCATCAGGATACTTCTGTTCATCCTCCTATCTGGAAAAACGTAAGGTGCCAGTTCCCCACCAACCATTGCAACAGTGGTTTTATGACCCCTAGGGGAGCCTGACACTGGTGTACACTCAGACAACTACTGCAGCCCAGTATTTTAGTACATGATTGTGGAGTCTAAAGAGGTCCCTTTCCCATGGAGATACCCTTAGTTCTCCTATCAAGTTTGGCAGTCCCAGCCCAAGTTGGAAATAAGGGAAAACTTGACTCAAGGATCCCACAGAGGAATGGATCCCCTACATAGCACTGCTGGCTCTCTCACTCATTACCCTCCACTAGGAGCCCCACATGTTCCTCTCCCTCCTCTCAGCCATTGCATATGCTGTATCTTCAGCCCGAAATGCTACTTCTTGGCCCCACCTCTAGAGCAAAAGATGCACTGGAGCAGGGTGGCTTGTAGCACTATGATGCTCCTGCAGGTTAGGCTAGGGCAGGGTTTCTGCACTCACCTGCCACTAAGCAGAGTTTTAGGGTTTAAAATTTTTAAGTATTTATCAGTCACTTCCTGTGTGCTTTACCCCAAAGGCAAGATTCTCCTGAAATTCAGACTTCACATCCCTGAGCCTGGGAAGTGGTAGGGAGTTGGAAACAAGTAGTCTTTCTTGCAAAAAACAGCCATGCAACTTCAGGGGCTATACCTCCAAGCCCAAAGCCCAGCAAATCTTCCAGTATGTGCTATAAAGTTCTCACACCATAAAAATCACAGCAATTTTGTAGCGGGAAGGGTACCATGGATTATCTAATCCAACTTAATCTTACTACAGGCGAAAAGATTAAGGAAGTACAAAGAGACACATAACAACGTCCTCACTGTCACACAATTAATTTATGACCAAGTCAGGATTATAATTAGGGTTGTTACTCAAAAGTAAGCTAAATACTTTTTTCTAAGTTAACTTCAAATCATTCATCAGAACTAATAACATTGCAACCATCTGTTGATTTGTAGAAATGATTTTCAGAAATTATTGGGATGATTATTTGTTTGATTTGGATGTCACTAGCTAAATGGTATTTCTGATCCATGATTTGGATATAAGAAACTGCCTCAAATTCTTCCAGTAACTTCCCCCACTGGATGAATGATGATTAGGTTCCAGTTCCTGGTGCACCGTTGCAGCTGGAAGATAGGTGAGAACACTGCCCACAATTCAGGACTATGTATATACAATTTCATGTCAGCATTTCCCACAAAGTCTTGCATAGCCTACGCTGCAGGCCCCATTGACAATGCTGCCTTTAACACTGCCATTACTGGAAATGCCACTAACACCACGTGCCTCACTGCCTGCTTTGCCAAAACTCAGATGCTTTAGAACAGTGAGCCAAGAGCTCTGCTGCCTTCGTGCCTCGGCCAACTATCTCTGTCATACCACCAATACTCTGCAGCCTCTCTGGATGACACCAGTGAGACATTTATGATTTAAAATAGTAGAGAATTTTAAAAATATAAACAAGATTATTTATCCTCTCTTGGTATCTGCTGAGATCCCAAGATGGGTATTTCATATCATATCATAGTCAATGTTTCTGCTATCAACTAAATCATGCTAATACTGAAGGCTTATTGACCAATAGTCACTGTAAAATCTTCAACAATGAGCTTCAACTAATTATTATTTTATTTTTATTTTATTGAGTTTAATGCTTAGCACAGTAACTATTAACCAACCAATATTTTATATGTAATAACCAACTAAAATGTTTCGATAATTTAATAATTGGTTGCATAATGGATTTGCTTATAACCCAGTCTCCTGGCTTAAGTTCTATTTGTTATATCATGTGGCCTCCCTATGGGAAAAACCTAACTGGCCAAGAATTTACTCAGTCTTTCAGTGCCTTCAGTTACCTTTCAATACTTTCGGTTATAGTCAGTCTTTCAGTTGACACCAGTAAGGACTCCTGAAGAGTCATCCTTAAATCAACATGCATTTGTTATATGTTGACTTTATGCTCAGCAGTGTGCAAGCTATAAAATTCCATGAGCCTCAGGATTCATTATAGACTCTTCATCACGGATAATGAATGAAAATTTCTCATCTGCCTCAAACACTCGTCTCTGGTTTGACTTGGTAAAATAGAAAGAAATGGCAGAGGGAAGGATTAGTCCTTCAACATGTCCTGTTTTCCTATAAAGGTCTTTGCAAATCGAGATGTCTGTTTCTTTTTCCCTGTCAGAAAGAGCCAACAGAAATACCTGACACCAGAAATAGAAAAAAAAAAAAAAAAAAGTAAGATGACTATTTGCTGTCTTCAAACAGTCCATTTCCTGTTCCAGGGCCACAGTGTGGACTCTAACACAGAAGATTAACTCTCCTGGTTAGTCATTTAAATGTCCTCATGGTATGCCAGTCTCCGTGAGTATGCTTACCACCAAAACATCCCACCACTCCATGCACTCACAGCACTCTTCCTTGGAACTCAGAGCATGAAGAATGTAGTAGGAGGCAACCAAACATCAACAATTGATTGAGAGGAATACAGAGCAGAAAAAGGAAAAAATGGTACCCAAGTTAGGATCTGAGATGCAACAGCTGAGCTTATTATGAGAAAGTAACAAGGCACTGGGCTTCTTCAAACAATTATTCTTTGATTTTAAGGAGTTTTGATTGTATTTCCTATTGAAGGTATAAAGAAAAACCCATGTACATGGAACTTTTGTGGAAGGAGGAGAGCAAACATTTCACAAATGAACCCTTATGCTATGAAGAGGACAAAATTAAAGCACCCTCTAGAATCAAAATATAGCATGCAACAACTGGAACTCACATATACTGCTATGGGATGGTAAAATAGTAAAGCACTTCAAAACAATTTTTGGTATTATGCAGAATAGTACATCATATGCTACACATATGAAAGTTCCACTTCTAAGTGTATACTCAAAGGAACTGAGTACTTATCTCTACCAAAAGTTTTATACAAGAATAATTATAGGAGCTTTGTTCATAATGGGCCCAAACTAGAAATTATCCAAATTCCCATCTACAGTAGATTGGCTACATAAAATAGTCAAAGTAATATACAACAATGAAAATGAATAGTTGACAACTGCATGCAACAGTAGGATGAATCTCATAAACAAAATGTTGAGTGAAAGAAGCCAGACACAAAGAGCATTTATGCATCATCTAATTCTGTGTATATAAGTACAAAAATGGGCAAAACTCATCTATGTTGCTGGAAAGCAGGATAATGGCTACCTTTGGGGGGTGGTGAGAAAAGTTACTGGAATGAAGCATGAAGAGAGCTTCTGAAACGCTGGTATAGTTCTGTTTCTTAATTCGGGTACTGTTTAGATGTGTTCAGTTTATAAAATTCATAAAATTCAACACTTAAGCTGTGTATACTTTTCCATGTTCATATTTGTGGCAAAATGAAAAAAAAAATGACTCCAATTCTTCTCCAATACCTGCATCCCAGATCTTTACCATCTAATTTTTTGTGCTCTCCCACTCTGACTCTGGGCTCGGCCACATGAATTGCTTTGGCCAATGAGACGTAAACACGATTTCAGCAGTGACTTGAAAAATGTTTGAATATTCTGGCTTCTGGTCTTGTTCCTGTGCAATTTCCAGGAAAACATACCCAGGCTAGTCTGCAGGAGGATGAAACAGAGCACAGCAAAGTTGCCCCATTCATCTGTGCCGCGGCCATCCTAGATGAGCCAATAGCCAGCTGACTCTCAGTTATGCTTGAGTGAATCAACACAGAATAGAGAACAGTCCAAACTAGTCCAGCTAGGAGCCAAATAAATGTTCATTTAAAGACATTGAGCTTTGGATAGGTTGTTAAGCAGCATTATTGTGTAACAAATAATACAATTATTTACTTCCATTTAAACTTTAAAAGTGCATGTAATACAACATAATCCCACAAAATTAGGCTCAAAAGATTCTCCTAACCTATTTATTTTGAGCATGGCCACACCCTAGAGGAAAGAGAATCTGCCTGAGATCCCACAGGACCAGGATCCCAAAAGCATAACAGGACATCCAAGCAAAATCAAAGCCTAAGACAGCCAGAAACAACTCGTAAACCAACCTGAAGAAGTTCTCTAAGACATCTAAAAATTCTGTCCTGTTTTTCTCAGAAGATGCAGAAGCAAATGGTTGCTTCTGCCACCTCCCATTTTTTAAATGCCCTCTTACTGCACCCTACTCTATATAAGAAAATCTTTTACAATATTCAACAGGTTGTATTAAAATACATATATATATGTGTGTATATATATACGTGTGTGTGTGTGTATATATATATAAAATATTAGTTTTTGTTCCTATTTCACCATGGAGAAAGAACTTTGTAGACCCTCTTGGCAGCTTTTAGACCCACCATTGAACATTGGTGGGTTTTAACATTCTGCCGGTCTTCTAGCATATAACTGAGTAATAGCCATGTTACCTGGATTAACCTGAGCTTTTGCAGAACTCAAGATAGGCAGCAGCAGGAACAGCACCAAGAGCATTCTGGGAATCAGGATCATCTCAGAAGATGGTGTTGGAACTGGAGTCTGCCGCCAACCAATAATGCAAGAAAACAGAAAGGGAAGCAGAGGAAATGAGTGAGGCAGATACTGCCAACATGAATGAATACACTTCTCACAGTTAATTTTGTGTTCCTGCAGTGTTTATTTTTATATATGGGACTTCAAATCATAGACTTTGGGAGTTGAATGGCACATCCAATAATCACCTAATACAAGAATTTTCAAACTCTATCAGATTGCACACTCTTGAAATTTAAATTAGCAAAACTACAGTCAGACAACAAAGTTTTCCTAAGATAAATACTTACCCAAATGGTGAATAATGGCAAAGTAAAACTTATATTTATCATGTAAACTGATGTTTTCAAAATCTTAATACTGATTCCAATATTCAACCAAGAGAAACATTCAATACTTTTAATGTTTGCCTTTCAAAACATATACGTTCAATATTTATCCCGATTCATTATCTCTGGAGTGATACCTGGGATTCTGTATTTTCAGGTTTCCCCAGAATGATTCATATGATAATAGATTAGATTTGGAGACATCAGTATGAACTCATGTTTAGCTTAATAAGGATACAAATAGTTACATACGGAAATATTTGTAGACATGTGTATATGTCTGGGTTAGTATACACACATATGTTCCATCCGCTGAGAGGGCCTAGAGGCAATGACATCCCAGTAGCAATGAGAAAACCTAGTGCTCAGATCTTAATTTCTAATAACCATTCTTCAATAAAAGGAGACAGGATTCCTCAGGAAAATGGCTGATTCTGGGAATGGAGCAGAATATACACAAGATAGACTTGGAGTATTTTTAGTGCCAGAAATTGAGAAAACGTACATGCAAAAAGATTATGGGGGATGTCAAAGGGACACAGTAACCCACTTAATGAGTTCCCCTTCCAAAAAAAGTAGTACTGAATTATAAACCAAAGAATAAAATAAATATCCATGAGTCCATGCTGCTATAAATTAATGATTGAATAAACAAATGGGGAGAATAGGCATATTTCCAATGCAAAAGAATTCCAAATAATTTATGTAGATAATCTGCTCTTAAGGAAATGAAGCATTACTATCTCCCTTCCCCAGCTCCTTAAGAGTTAGTTGCATGTAGTTACTTTGTCCCAAGAAGTACAGCGTAAAAATGGAGAAAGAAAAAGTGTCACTTTTCAGTGGAGGAATCTGACAAACACTTCCTCAAGACAGGGTGATCAAGGTTAACACCAACACTGATAAGTCATATTGATGGTATGTGTACTTGATATTATGTGATGAAAATGACACTTTACCTCTGTGGTCTTCCACCCAAAAACCTATTACCTCAGTCTACTTATAAAAAAATCACCAGACAAATCTCAATTGAGGGAAATGCTATAAAGTTTCTGTTGAGTAATGCTCAAAACTGTCAAGGTAACTAAAAACAAGGAAGTCTGAGAAACTGTCACAGGTAAGAGAGCCTAAGGAGACATGATGACTAAGTGCAATGTTATATCCAGACAGAGGACATTAGGGGAAACTGAGGAAATCAGAATAAAGAATGGACTTTAGCTAATAATAATGTATCCCTATCAGTTCATTCATTTTGACAAATGTACTATGTTAATATAAGATGATAATAATAGGGGAAACTGCATGTGGGATATACAAGGATTTCCTGTACCAGCTTCACAATGATTATGTAATGTAATCACAATGATTATGTAAATATAAAACTGCTCTAGAAGGCCAGGCACATTGGCTCACGCCTGTAATCCCAGAACTTTGGAAGGCCGAGGCAGGCGGATCACCTGAGGTCAGGAGTTCGAGACCAGCCTGGCCATCATGGTGAAACCCCGTCTCTGTTAAAAATACAAAAATTAGCCAGGCATGGTGGTGAGTGCCTGTAATCCCAGTTACTTGGGAGGTTAAGGCATGAGAACCACTTGAACCCAGGAGGTGGAGGTTGCAGTGAGCCGAGATTGTGCCACTGCACTCCAGCCTGGGTGACAGAGCAAGACAAAAACAAACAAACAAACAAACAAACAAAACTGTTCTAGAACACAAAGTTGATTTTGATTTTTAAAAAAATTCCCTCTGAGTAACACTAATAATCAAGCAAGCATTGGATGCACTGTTAGAAATAGTATGTGACACAATATTATAAAGAAAGAAAAAATTCTCTTAAGCTGGAGTGATTAGGGAAGGCTTCATGGAGAAAAAAAAAAATCTGATCAGGTTCTTGAAGGATGGATGAGACTTTAATAGGCAATAACAGGGGTGGAGTAAATAAGAGGATGACATGAGTAAGGCACTTTCTTTTTCAGGAAACAGAAGTTTTCTAAGACAATTTCTAAGCAGTATAATACTGACACACCCAGAGGGGCTAAAAAAAATTAAAAAGAAAGCAATATAGTCAGATGGTTTTGACTGAAGAGGATGGATCCAAACAAATAAAACACAGAAGATTTAAATGACCCCATAGTGAGGGGCTGAGGGGTGTGTGATCCACAACTACAAAGGGTGATGAGCTCCATAGTTTCACAGCATTGATTTGGATAAGATGAAATACATGTCTCAGTGTTCCTAGCTACTTCCAGCAGCAAGAACACTATTTCCATAAATAAGTCCCTAAAGAAACATGTCCAGAGAAAGAAACACACAGGTGAATCCTGGAGACATTGGTCTTGGCTATAGTTGAGCACTAACACATGACCATAATCCAGGATGTCCTTCCAGAGCGACCCGAGCTCTTTGTAAGCAGCCATTCAGTAAGCACTGAGGCCCAGGACTGCCCTGGCTCCCCGCCCTCTCCTAGCAGCCTTTTGCAGAAGAGTCCTAGAATTCTCTCTCTCCTGTGGCACCTCTCTCATGGGTTACTGGCCGTAACTTCCTCCCCTCCCCAAAAATTCCTTCTGCAAAGAATATCTCCCACACCTCATTTCCTTTCTTGCCTTCACCAAAACACATACTTAATTTAATTCTATTGGATCCTTCACAACATTGTTATAAAATTATCCATTTAATCATTAACTTCAAAATGGCTCATTCTTGTATTGCCAAAGTATTACTTTATATTATGTACAAAGTATGTGCTCAAAAATGGTTTTTAACTGAACTAAGTCAAACTTACTAAGTGTTCAAAAAATGTTAACTAATTTACTTTTTGAAACTGTTGCTGGGCTTCACACTACGAATCTCCAAAAGCAGTAATTATTTTTCTGTTTTGCTTAAAATTAGATGACTGTCAGCTAACAAACAGAGCCCTGTAAAGCACCTAGAAGTATTATACCTATACCATGTGTATCTACTGCGAATCAGAGATGTCTCTTACAATATTCACAGTAACTCAGTGAGTTTTGTTTTCAACAACAGGGGAGCTAAGGAGAAAGAGGTTAAAGCTGATCAGGTTACATACCTGATAGGTGACCAAACTCATATGTGAACCTAAGGCTGGTGTTACTTCAAAATCCACATGAGTTTTTGTTGTTGTTGTTGCTCCTTCTTTTGTTTTTGCTCATCATCGCACTATATCATCCTTCGATCTGGGCTCCACCTACTTCACCAGAGCTGCCCTTCTCCTCATCCTTTCCACCTCAGTCACACTGGGGCTTCTTTTCTTTTTTCTTCCATTTTCTTTTGCCTAAGGACCTCTGCCAAGAACCTTCTCTCCTCTCTTTGCCTAGTTCAGATCTCCACTAAATGGTCACTTTCTCAGTGAAATATTCTCTGATCCCCTTGATTGTTACATACTCTAAAAACATGTTTCTATATAGAAATGATCATAGTTTCTCACTATATATTCATTGCTGTGATTGTTTAATTTGTATTACCCCCAACACACACAAGCTCCATGTTCATTTTATTCACTATTGTAGTCTCAACACTACCAGAGTGCCTGGTAAGTATTTGCAGAATTAATTAATGATTGTCTCGAGCCATATATTCAGTGACTACATCTGGTCATTTTAAATTTCATGCCCTAAAAGGAAGTATCTCCAAAGCTTATTGTGAGCAGAAAAACCCTTTTCTGCACCTTTGAAGGAGTCTTTCCAAGGGTTCAATATTTAAACAATATGACATGTGAACAGAACTCAAAAGAAGCATGTCAAGGACTTCTGAAAAAGCCCTTCTCTACCCACTTCTTTAGTTAGTAGTAGAAATCCCTTTGGCAATTTATTTAAGCCTTAAGAAATAAAACGCAAAATGCAAACACCACTGGTCAAGCCACTGGCCTTCATTCATTCATTCAGCAACTATTTTGTAAACAGCTATTAGGTGCTATTACAGGTGATAAGCACATCAGTAAAAAGGCAAAGAAGGTTCCTGCCAACATGGAACTTATAGTACATAAGCAAACAAGTAAATGAAGAAGAATTTTAAAGAAACATATCTACATGGAAGAAAATAAAATACAGTAATGTAATACAAAGGGAATGAGACCTATTCTAGGTAAGGTGGCCAGCAAAGGCCTCCCTGAGTATGTAATTGGTATATAAATAGATAAGCAGAATATTGAAGAGAATGAACAACCCAGAAAAGACTCATGAACAAATGGAAATGTACCACCTGAGAAAGGGAGCATTTAAACTTGGTGAAGAAGTTTCAGATGCTTTAGTAGTCGACATAGGCATGGGCAAGGACTTCATGTCCAAAAGCAACGGCAACAAAAGCCAAAATTGACAAATGGGATCTAATTAAACTAAAGTGCTTCTGCACAGCAAAAGAAACTACTATCAGAGTGAACAGGCAACCTACAGAATGGGAGAAAATTTTTGCAATCTACTCATCTGACAAAGTGTTAATATCCAGAACCTACAAAGAACTCAATCAAATTTACAAGAAAAAAACAAACAACCCCATCAAAAAGTGGGCAAAGGATATGAACAGACACTTCTCAAAAGAAGACATTCATACAACCAACAGACACATGAAAAAATGCTCATCATCACTGGCCATCAGAGAAATGCAAATCAAAACCACAATGAGATACCATCTCACACCAGTTAGAATGGCAATCATTAAAAACTCAGGAAACAACAGGTGCTGGAGAGGATGTGGAGAAATAGGAACAATTTTACACTGTTGGTGGGACTGTAAACTAGTCCAACCATTGTAGAAAACAGTGTGGCGATTCCTCAAGGATCTAGAACTAGAAGTACCATATGACCCAGCCATCCCATTACTGGGGATATACCCAAAGGATTATAAGTCATGCTGCTATAAAGATACATGCACACGTATGTTTATTGCAGCACTATTCACAATAGCAAAGACTTGGAATCAACCCAAATGTCCATCAGTGACAGACTGGATTAAGAAAATGTGGCACATATACACCATGGAACACTATGCAGCCATAAAAAAGGATGAGTTTGTGTCCTTTGTAGGGACATGGATGCAGCTGGAAACCATCATTCTCAGCAAACTATCGCAAGAACAGAAAACCAAATACCGCGTGTTCTCACTCATAGGTGGGAACTGAACAATGAGATTACTTGGACACAGGAAGGGGAGCATCACACACCAGGTCCTATTATGGGGAGGGGGGAGTGGGGAGGGATAGCATTAGGAAATATACCTAATGTAAATGACGAGTTAATGGGTGCAGCACACCAACATGGCACATGTATACATATGTAACAAACCTGCACGTTATGCATATGTACCCTAGAACTTAAAATATTAAAAAACAAAAGCAAATGAAGGTGTATCTACACCTCACAAAAATGAAGAGCCCAAAATGTAAAGATGCAACCATAAGAATATTTCAAGGAAAATCTAGAACAATTTGCTATGACCTAAAGATAAGGAAGGCCTGCACAAATAAGACATGGAAAGCAAAATCCAGAAATGAAAAGAATAATAAATGTTTCCATCAAAATTCAAAACTTCTTTAAGATCAAAAGACATCATAAACATAACATGTAAACAACTGGCAAAGATAAATATTTGAAATTGTATAATGAAATAACTTCTAGTATAAATAATCTCTATAAATCATTTTTAAAAAGCCACTAGAAAAATGGGCCAAGTAAATAAAAAGCATTTAACAGGGGAGACAATATAATGCTGTAAACATCTAAAAGTATTCAACCTTGCTAGTAGTCACAAAGACAAACATTAAAGCAGTAGTTGAATGCTAATTTTTATCTATCAGATTGGCAAAATTTTAAAGCGTGATAATATAAAACTTGGCAATAAGATAGGCAAATGCATACTCTCATACTCTGCTGCTGGATATATAAATTAGAAGATAATTTCAATAAAAATACATATACCATGATGTATATATCCCATTTATTATTCACCCTAAAGAAAGACTTGTGTGTGTACACAAAGAGGCATGCACAAAAAAAGTGCTTTGCAATATATTTTTAATAACAAAAACTTAGAAAAATGTCTACCAGTAGGATAATGTTATTAACTGTAGTATATTCCTACTGTGAAATGCTATGCAATCGTAACAATGAATATATTAGAGCTACTCGCAGTTACAAGGTTTGAAGCTGATGACATGTTTTTAGGTGAACAAGGTTGCAAAGTTTATGTAAAGCACACTATATATTTCTATGAATAGATACACACTCATGTACATTTATATATATATAAGATCTGGAAGATTAAACACCATGCTGACAGTAGTGGTTCCCTCAGAGATGGAGTTAGGAGATGGACTGCTGCATTTGTCAGAGGAGATTGTGAATGGTGATCAAAGGGAGACTTTAGCCTTATTTGTAATGTTTTGATTTTCAACAAGGAAAATGTGTTCCTTGTTAATGTCATTTATATTAGTTTTTCTGATGAAACCAAACAAAACATTTTTCCTGGAAACAGACTATCAGAATCTCAAGGATGCTTTCTGTGCATTCCCAGAGTTGGAGGTGTGGGGGGAACATGTCATATACTTCAAGAATCACTTGTTGTATTGGGAGATATTATTGGTTAGCACACCTTGCATGTGAAGAGAGTGGAAAAAGAAAACAGTTGAGAATCACTGCCTGTTTCTATTTTAGAATTCCTGAACTTCATCAGTTACTTATAGATGCATTATATCATTGAGCGTCACCACAGTCCTGTGGAGAGAAATTATCATCTCCTTTTGACAAAGTAGAAAAGTACAGCCCTCAGTCCCTTCACCCTCAATTGAGGCTGTTTTACCTGGTCTGACTGCTGCTTCCCATTCATTGTGCTGAATTAGAGTTTGCTTCTTTACCTGTCTTTCTCTCAAGCCAGACCATGATTCATTGAAGGTCAAGGATCTTGCATATCTCTACATTGAAATGAGATTAATTTTGACTTACTTGGGTCACTAAGTTAGAAGACCACAGAGTTAGAACTGGATCCCAGTTTCCCTGACTCCAAGGTCAGTGTTTCTAGGCCCACAGCCCAACATTTACCAAAGAACATCAAGGAACACGTGACTCAGAGAGAATATGTCCTTTGTAGTAAAGAACCCACTTCCCTCTTCACAGTCAAAATCCTCTTCCTTAGCCAAGCTGGATGGACATTCCAAACTGATTTCAAAGGAAGTCATGGTTCAGGACCTCCCAGATCTGACAAAAGACCGCCAACTCTCCATCTCAGGACTGCCTCCACTGGGATCTGGACAGGCCATGTGTCAAAGCCACCGGTAAACCAGGAAGTAAAATGGAAGATCAGGCAGACGGGAGTGTGGCAGCCACAACTAGAAATTAGCAGCACTCCAGTAAAGAAAAAAGCAAGAGTCTGAGAGGTTAAATGTCTCACAAATTATCTCTGCACTTGGATGAGCTTCCAAAAGCCTTTTTCTGAGACACATTCGGGCCAAATCATGGTGAAAGGGTAAGTTTTCTGCACATTCTGCCTGAAACACTGCCAGTCCATTGCCAGTCCATGTACGGTTCTTATAAGCAGGGTTTGCTCCTACCTATAAGAACCTCAATGAATATGTGGCTCATGGATGAGCCAGGAATATGTGGGCATCCTAGGTCAGCTCTTGGCTGTACACACATGACACTATATTTTTTTTCCAACTGTCTTAGCAATCAGATCATTTCCCAAAACAAGCTTCACACTAGTGCTCAGATAGGATGGTATGGGGACACAGCTAGGAACCTTCGGAGACAAGTACTGAAATGATTTTTGACCTGCGAAGTGAGAAAGAGTGAGCAGGAAATTAAAGTCTCCCTCCTGCCTGGTTCATACTCCTGGTGATCTCAGAGCAAGCCCCAGCACTCTGTACTGGTGGAAACAGCAGCCCTTCAGTGGTTCAAAACACAAGCCCTACTGCAATGCAACGTCTGTTTCTTGCTTTAGATCTAAATATACATGATAGATTATATATGTATATACATACATATGTGCATATGTGTGTGTGTGTATATATATGCGTTTGTGTATATATGTGTATGTGTGTACATATGTATATTTATATATATATATATTTAAATGATATAGATATGAAGAGAAACACCTTTGAAATGTAGCTATAATAGTGAACTACATTTCGCTGGGAAAATAATCGCCATAATTTCCACCCCAGTGATAATACAGAAAGTAAGAAGAGCAGGCAACTCCTGGATCTTTTGCTCTAACAAAATGGAAAGTTTGAGTACCTCCGTTCTTCCCAAGCCCCTCAGGAGTGACCATAACTCACATATGGTAGAGCTCTTTTTTCTCCAAGTCTGATCATTAGCAAAAAACAACTTTTTCTCTGAAGCAGAACTAGGGGTATATCTCACTTTAAGAAATGCCTAAAGTTACCAAACTCATACATCATGAAATGTTTATCTACACTACAGAATAGTTCTTCGCAAAAGGATTCAATGCCGGTAACTTTGAAAAACAAATCCCACACAGTACATTTAAAATAACGTTCAGTATACAAAAATGTTCCATCTACTTAACAAACTCATAAATCACTAGATGAGTAGCCATTACAAAGTAATTCTTCCCTTGACAAAAGAATCCAGTGCTAGGTTCCTTTGAATAGCAAATTTCAGTACACTCAAACTTGATGCAACATCCCAAGATCCAGTTTATACCCAACTTTTCAGGAATACAGCTTGTGTACAAAGCAAGACATGTCTGATTTGGTAGATGGCCATTCTGTCCATGGAGTCCATTTTTCCAGATCCAAAAGCCAGGGACAATCTGAGGTGGCCTCGACTTTGCTGAAGAACGAAAATTCAGATTTCCCACAGGGATCTTGACACTGAGCCTGTGATCTGGACTGGAGAGGAGGTGGTGGCCCTCCTGGAAAATCATCTGTGACCTATAGCTCAGGCCAGGCCCCTCCACCTAAGCTCAAATATGTCTCCCCTTGCAGGAAAGGCAGGACCCTGGAAAGGCTGGAGTACGAAGGGGAAAAGAGATAAAGGGACTGAGGTCAAGTTGTGGCAGGCAAACACAATGTGTGTGTGTGTGTGTGTGTGTGTGTGTGTATGCATGACTGTGTGTGGCACTTGCATTTGTGTGTGTTGAAGATTAAGGTTTGGTGGGGAGAAAAACACCCCCATGATTTGGGGCTACATATTTTAATTAAGGGGCCATTCAGGGCATTTAAATCTTGTTTTTCCTCTCTGCTGAGTCATTTTCATTTCAGATTAAACAAATATGAAGAGCAGTTTTGGAGTATTTCATATTAAGCAAACAAATATGCAGAAATGAGCTTGGATTTGGCAAGAGAAGGGCCCCCAAACACACACACAGAAACTAACAGCAGAGCTGTCCCGAACATCCTCATCTCATGTTCTGTTTCGATTCCTGAGGATTTGTTGAAGTTTTCCTGACTCTCAACTTTCCTCTGGGAGTCCCAACCTCATGCTTCTCAAAATGCAGCCCCTCAGTGCAGAGCCAAAGGCCCAGAATGACCCCATCCGTAAGTATCTGGGCACATAGGATGTGCCCCAGGTGACCTGAGGTGACCCACACTGGATGAAACAGCAAGCTCCACTTCTGCCTTTGTTCTGCCTTTGCTCCCTTCCACCTCAGTCTTTTCTTCCGTAAAATGAGATGCTAGAGTTTGTAGAAAAGATGAGGGGGGAAAGTGCTAGATGGCTATCTTATTCTCTCACTCCCTTTCTAGGAAGAGAAGAGGATGTTAAGTCACATCACTATTATAGAAAACATCCCTCTTCCAGGGGCAGAATGGAGTCACAGAACATTGACTGCATTACACCATTCACCTAGTTTCCTGTCTGTACTATACACACTGGAAAGAAACGTCAAATCTAACGTCTTCATTTGATTACCGAGAAGAAGAAGGAGAGAAAATACAAACTGAAGGCAGAGCATTTTCCAAATACAAAACAATGTATTAGAAATGTTATAATCCAATATCCCTTGGCCTGCTAAGACCTTGGACAAGTTATTCCACTTTGGTAAGCCCTAGCAATCTCTGGCTTTTCATTTGGATCTTTTACTCTCACCTCTGACTTGCTGGAAACTTTTCTGTACGTAAGTATCTTTTCCAATCAGCTCCTCTCATTTTCTTTCCAACCCTACCTTCTGTCCCAGGCTCCACAGCCCTCGGAAGCACGTGCTGGTGAGCAGAGGGCCATCTTTCCACATTACTGGGCACAAGAGGGTCAGCCTGAGGGACTGTGGTCAGAGGGTTTTGGAAGCAACCAGGAAAACATGCCAGCCCTCAAAAATCACAGAACCATAAGGTAAAAACTTGAAGGGACCTGAAAGCTCATCTTTCCCAATTTTCTCCAATTGGAGGTGAGAAAAATAAGGCAGCCAAAAAAGCAGAGTGACCTGCCGCGAGGGAGCAGCTGCTCACAGCCACAGCCAGGCCCCTGGTCTTCCAGCCTAGCACTTGTTCTCTTATCATGCTATCCCTATTGGCCCAACTTCCTGTTTTTCCTTCCTAAAACTCTGAGCCACCCATACCTTCTTTAGGCTCTGTCTGTCTCTGATAACTGGTTTCTGTAAACCAGATTGAAGTTACTTCCTTCCACCCTCTGAACCCCTGCACTGAATGTTCTGCCGCCTACCTCCTTTCCTGCTCCTTATGAGTCACTTTGTCTGAGACCAGGCTTGCTGGGTTTGAGTCCTGTCTCCCCCTCTCACTGGCGGCATGCACCTGGGCACACACTTGAACTTTGGCACCTCTGTCTCCTTACCTGTAAAAATGGGAGTAATAATGGCACCTGCCCATAGAAATGTTGTAAGGATGAAATGAGTTAACACATAAGAAGTGCCTAGAACCTAGTGCCTGTCTCATAAATGTTACCATTTATTTGTATTTATCTTTTGTTTTTACTGTGCCTGGCATCATGTTCTCAACAAATTTGCAAGTTAGGGGCAAAAAGCATGCCACCCCTAGCCACACCTTTATTTTTGTATCCCTTAACACCTACATAGTAAGTACTCAGAGAATATCTGTAGGTTGGTTGGCGGGTATTTACATGATAGTAAAATAGGCAAGGACAATAATACAAACTTCTTGCCTTTGACCAGGACATTTCGCTTGGTCCATCCTGTGAGTGATGCATGCTGCCCCTGGAGAAAGTGCCTCGGGCTTCAGCAGTCATGAAACACCCAAGTGGTTTCCTATGAACCAGCAGAGCAGAAATCAGCCTGGGCTAAGGAGAACTGAGTGGCTGCCACTTCTGTGGGGGCAGTGATGTGATTACGCTGCTTGATCAACACTGCGAGTGAGAGTGCTCACACCCCAAGAACCTTCCAGTTCAGCCACTCAAAGCCACAAGGCCCAGGAGCTTGTTTGATTGTGCCATTTCCACCAGGACCATCCTACTCTTGCGGTTATGGCTGTGCTGTCTCTTGAGAACACGTGGCTCTGAAGGGCGGCTTGCCTTTAGCGCAGGTCCAATCAACATGGCCTGAAGCATCACTGAGACATCAATCAATTCTATCTCATCTAGCTACAGGAAACCCTCCTGAACCTAGAAGAGGTCCTGTGTGATGCCAATAGACCCTCCTTCCTGATCCCTGCAGGAGACCCTCCTTGGAGAGAAACTTGGGCTCAACTTCCCAGACACCAGGCAGGGTCTGCCCTTTTGACAGAGCAGTCTTAGTGTCTTTCCCTTAACATACGCAAGACTCAGGAGATCAAGGCCTACCCTGGCGTTTTTACCACAAAGAGACAGGAGACCTCTTACCTTCCCTGAAACCATCAGAGACAGAAAGGATTTCTCCTCCCAGGCCTTTGCAACCATATCCTGTAGCGATAACTTCAGAAATGTTATGGGTCAGGAACTTCTAAAACAGCCAGGTACTAATAAGTCTCTGGGTTTAGGGACACTTTTTTATCAGTGTAGAAAGGATGAGATAGTTAAAAGTAGAAAATGGTATAACTATTAAAATTAAATGGGATAATGCATATAAAGAACATATAGTACAATTCCTGGGATATAGTAAGTGCTTATAAATATCAATTTTTGAATAGTGGGGTGAATAGAATGGTGTATAGGAAGAAAAAGATCAGCAGTCGAGGTGGCAATCGTATGCTGAGCATCTATTGTGATCCCAGGACAGGTTGAATCACCTGGGGATAACACAGCAACAACAAAAAGTCAGTCTTTTTTCTTGCCAGGAGGAGATTTACATGACTAGTGCCTGTGAGCATTTGGAAAAACCAGTGAGACAATGAGCAGGCAACTTCACGCCAGGCCGTGGCTGCAGGGTTCATGCAATAGATTAGAAGACATATAAGTGGACCTGGATGAATAACAGACTTTAGGAAAGACCATGAAGAAAAAATACAAAACAAGCAATCATGAAAAATTGCAGTCTCAACATCCAGGCTAATGAAAGAGGCAAAGGCTCAGGAAGACCTTCAGTTGTGAAAGGGAGAAAGAGAGAGTTGAATTCAGAACAGACCAGCTTGTTCTCCGACCTCACCAACCCCTGACAACTGTAGACCTCACAGGGACTTACAAGACCTTCCAAGGCTCAGTTGCCTTAGGAAAAACAAGCAGGATGAAGATACAGAGCAGTGGCTCTAAACTTAATCTACCCTTTTTTTTCTGATGTTAGGCATGGTATAACAAAGCAGATTGGTCCAGGGACATACAGACACTAAGAGTGAAGGCTCTCTAGCCCTATACCTAGGAAGAATGTGGCCCAGGAGTTCCTGACTGAATCCCAGAGCCTGAAAGCCTCATTCAGCAGTTGGGTTAGCACCAAGTATCTGGGATTCCTTTCCTGGTCCCTACCCCTTCCTCCAAACAAGTCACTCCCTCAGCACCTGCAGTTTCTGCAATCCTTGCCAAGATAATGAAGTCATTGATCAAGAGAAGTTCAGCTTCTAACCCTTTCCATTTCATGCTTCCTTCACCTTGCTGGCTGGACATTCTCTTCTATGTTACTTTAACCTGCAGCCTCTGAACCAAGCAGTGCAGAAAATGTGTTTGTTTTAGGCCATTAAACATCTACAGACTCCATATCCATTCAGGAAGTTTCCCCTTGAGTCACCAGCATCTGGTACCTACTCTTGATAAGTAAAGAGCCTCCCTCTCCATTCCACCAGGCCCACTCCTCTCCAGTTCCTGGCCCAGCTCAAAAATACCACATTGCCAGGGCCGAATGTGACACCAAAGTCTTGCCCCATGCTGGCCTCAGAGGTTTCTCAATCTCATTCTCAGAATGCCCTTGATTGGGTCTAACGTCCCAGCAACTCCACCTCTCCTGTAGAAGACTCACAATTACCAGCCCCTTTGCACAAGAGCTTATGGCTTGTGAGTTGCCCCTTTTTACCAGGTAAATGTATGCTTTCCTTCAAACTCTTGATCCTATCTGACTTGCCTACCCACCTGTGGGCTCAGATGATGCCTTGAGGATATAAATAGATATGAATGTAGAATTTTTCAGTGGTCATATCTTTATGCATGTCTGTCTCCCTGGCTAGGCTTGAGGAAAGGATCTTGTCATGGTCTTCTTTACATTCTCATGCAGAGCACAGAGCTGGGTGATAATTAGTGAATGTGCTGGGTAGATGAGTGGCTGGCCTGAGGGCTCTGCAGTGTCCAGGAATGGCTGCTGACCCACTCACTGCCAGGAGTTGAAAAGCCGTCATACACAGATGTCATACACATTATGCTCTTATCTTCACCATGGCACTTCTTCTAGGCCATAATAATCTGTCTCCTCTCTTGCGTGATCCACTGCACCTATTCCCCAAAACTTAGCAGATAACCATTTAGTGACTTAAATTGCTCCTTAAGTGTTTTAGTGTATAAGTGTGAAAATTTTGTCTCCTCCTCAAGACTGTAAGTCCCTGAAGGGCAAGAATATTTTGCATGTCTCAGGGCTTATGAGAGTACTGATAAACATTTATGGAGCACTTATTACATATCAGGCAGTGTGCTAAGATTTATATGAATTTTCCTCATTTGGTTCAGGGCCTCAGAAGGATCTTGAACAAGTGAGGAGAACAGAAGCAGAAACTTAGCCAGATGACAGCAAGCTGGTCTCTGGGCCTGAGTTCTAGTCCCAGATCTGCCACTCATCACCCCAGGGCCTGAACAGTCGCCCCATACCCAGAATGGGCTCAACTCCCTCTTCATTCAAACAAGGGGCTGGGATGTGTGAAAATGCGGGAGTTCCAAGGCCCCTGTCAGTCCTGGCACTGTAAATTCTACCAGCCATGGTTTTAAACACTCCGGCGGGTGCACCACAACAGAATAGAACTGCCCCCTCATCCAGAAGGAATGCTGCTACCCCTTCAGCCCAGGCACATACTGTATTACAGTAATGAGAGCTTTGGCTGCTTTAAATATCACAAAACAAAAACAACAGGCAGCCCGAGTTCATCATCCCCATCCAGACCACAGAGGAGCACACCACCAGGCTGAGGCCAGAGTGAGATCGTGAGAGAAGCCCACACAGTCGCTTTCAGGGATCCATCGGCTCATAGTTGGAACGAAAATCACCAATGGCAGGGGCTGTTAAGAGGCAGGCAGAGGGACAGCCCGCAAGGTCACACTGGGACAAAGAGGCCCTGACTGTAGTGAGATTGGATATCTGGAATCCTGGATCCACCAGAGATGAGTTGGTGCCAAGCCTGAGGCTACAGGAACCACAGTCTCTCACCTCTGGGAGAGCCAGGAGAGTCCAGCCAAAGGTCTCCACAGAAATGAGGCTACAGTGTCCCTCTGGGTCCTGGGAAGCATCTGCAAAGCAGAACAGCAAACATTAATCAGAAGGGCCGGAGTGGGTGGGCATGCGGAAAGCACGGGAGCCAGGTCCTTTTTCTCTCAATGATTCCCCCAAAAGCAAAAGGGCAAATCTTTAGGTGATTCTGACAGGTCCTCCATGGAAAACCCCTTGAAGCAAGAGCCATGCTATTGAGAGTCCTTAGTAAATCCCCATTACATAAAATGGCCCAGGACTATTCAGAAGCCTTATCAGATAGTGCTACAGACTGGATGTGTGTTCCCCCAAAATTCCTATGTTGAAATTCTAACCCCTAGTGTGATAGTATTAGGAAGTAGGGCCTTTGAGAAGTGATTAGGTTATGAGGGTGGCACTCTCTTTCAGAGTGCTATTAAAAGAGATCCTATAGAGATCCCTCATCCCTTCCACCATGTGAGGACACAGCGAGAACATGCCATCCATAAACCAGGCAGTGGGCCCCAACCAGACCCTGAATCTGCCAGCACCTTGATCTTGGACGTCCTGGCCTCCAGGACAATGAGAAATAAATTTCTGTTGTTTATGAGGTACCTGGACTATCTTTTTTTATTATAGTATCCAAATGGGGTAAAGCAGATAGTTATTTGATGTTAGTATGTGTCAAATCAGGGTGAAAAGCATGTACACGAATCAGCTTCCCATATGGATGATGAATAAGGCTCATGAACACTCTCCTCCTGCAGAAGTGGCTTTGCTGCCCCTTTACAACTCTCAGGCTATTAGACTCCATTGCTCCAAGGCATTTCCTGGTGATTGGGAGTGGAACAGGCATTTATCTCAGGAAGGTAGAAGCAGGGAGATGCTCTATCTATATCCCATCTGCCCCATAATAAATGGTACCTCTGCCAGAATAGAAAATTGATAAAAGATTTGCCAATATTTTTTGTTTGATAGTGAAAACATGTGGGCAACTCTTTCCTAAGCTGTAGGTTCTTTGCAGGATAAGGCTTCTCAATAACTGTGTGAGCCAGGGCTTTAAAAGGGAGGTTGAAGGTCTAAAGTCAAATGAAGGATGCCACCACCTCTGCCAAGATTCTGCTCAGCATTAACTGCAGGAATGTGCAGATCTGTCTCCTCTCTTGCGTGCAATAGGAGCCAATGGCATATGATGTCACCAATCCCCTGGGGATCCCGGCATGCGCACAAAGTATCAAACTCATTTTGGAAAGACAGATACACTCTGGAAAGGCTGGGGTTTGGTGGATGGGGAGAAGCTATGGTAAAAAAAAAAAAAAAAAAAAAAAAATCCATTAGATATGAAAACCAAAAACTGGAATAACTACATAAGGGGAGCTTATGTGACTTCAGCACCTCCTTCTTGAGATCAGTTTTGTGAGGTTCCTAGCACACTACCTGGCCTGCCCTTGAGGGTGAAGATAGTATCTCTCTTTATCACCACTGAATCTCTAACACCTAACACAGTGCCTTCTACAAACAGGTGATCAAGAAATATTCGTGAATTCACATATAGTAGGTGCTCAATAAATTTTGTTCTCTTTTTTACATTCTTAATCTCTTCTACCTCAAGAGCTTAAGCCAATTGGAGGTTCGTGTCCTATTTGCCACACAGGGCTGGTACTAAATGGACAACATGTCTCTGGAAAACACCCTCTTCTCATCTTCCATCTGTCCTCTCTTCCTCCCTCACACTCACCCCTCTTCCGATGAGAACAATAGCATAATAGCAGGCTCTTTATTACCTTCCCTTCTCTGAACACCTCGTTGATGCTGATAACATTCTCTTGAACTGGAAACTAATCTTTTCCCATATGATTCAGTCTTGTCTCTATTTTTATCTCATTTTCACAATGCCAAATATAATATGTTTATCTCATTATAAACTCACTGATATCAGGAACTAGACTATACATTCTGTATAGGCTTTGTGGCACATAGCACAATGATTTATATACTTCTGAACAAACTGCATTACTCTTCATCCCAAACTATGACCTTTCCTAGTTATACTTTATACTTTATTGCTCAATCTAGTCTTTTTCCATTACTTATGCTCCCAACTTCCAAAAGGAAAAGATGGTTTGAAATATTCATTAACCAGCATTTATTGAGAACTTATTACATATCAGAAAATATGCTAGGTGATAAAGAAGAAAAAATGTACACACACACACACACACACACACACACACGAGTATAAAAGATCAGAAATGCCACAGTTTAAGTCACTTTCTCTATTGAAGCCAAGGGAGTTAGCTAACTGAGTGGCTTATCGGAAACAGCATCTGACCAGCTGCTGAACTAATGGTGTAGTCTTGGATGAGCCAAATATTCTCCCTGAGCCTCTGTTTCTTAATCCTTCATAATGTGGGGAAGACATATCCTCTCTCACATTAAGTTCCTTCTGGATAATGAGAAGTACCAAAGCTTATGTAATTAGATCCTATGGTAGAGAATAAATATACTGTAGCTATTGGCATAAGAATGAGAACCATGAGGTTGAAATAGGGTAACATTTAAACTGCATGTAACACCAACTACATTTAAGTTCACATCAACTGACTACATACTCAGAGACTCTAGCAGTAACAGACATTCAATGAATGACCTATACTCAGAGTCTCACACATGAATCTAGTTGGGTAGGGAATATCTATTCAAAATCAAGAGCGAACAATAGGAGATGATACATTGTTCATGTTCTTGGTTTTTCTGAACTCACTGCTTGCATGGGACTTAAGTATAAGCTGCTTGCATAGTCAGTATAAGCTGGAGGAGAAGGTAAAGGATGTAAAGAGGGTCTCTTTTTTCCAACTGATGGGAGAATTCAAAAATTTTCTAAGGAGAATGAAAGAAATAATCCAAGAGGGAAGACAGAGTGACAAAAATTACAACGAACAAAGTTGAAGAATATGATTCAGAACTTTATGCACAATAATGCCAAGTGATGAGGAAGCTGGGAAGAAAAATAAGACAAAGAGGAGAAAAAGGAGAATCCCAAACTGTACAACCAAAACTAATAAAAAGAACTAGACTCTTTTCAGAGAAGGTAAATTAGGCTTTGTGACAAGAAAGCTGTATCTCCAGGATGCAAAGGTTCAAGGAGCTTAATACAGCTGCAGTGGGAAGAGAAAAGTGATGATGAGTGACTCCCTGCCAAGAAAACAAGGGGATTTACTGAAAGACCTTGGAATGCTTCGTGCAGAAAAAAGAAAGCTACACTGGGACTCGATGATGGTCTTCAAATATGTGATGCCCTATTCTGAAATCGAAGGTTTCAGATCATACAACAGAACTCCAGTCATGACTGAGGAAGTTACAGGGAGGCAGATTTTTATCCAAAATAAGAGGGAACACCCTAAAAATTAGAGCCATCCAAAAATGGGCTGTGCTTCTTTGTGAGGTTGTGAGGTCCCCACTACTGGAAATATTCAAGTAGAGGCTGACTAATCATCTTATTTGTGAGGCTGTAAGGAAGATCCTTCTTCACATAGGATGTTGGTTTAGACAAATTTTTAGATCCCTTTCAGTTTTAATAATCTATGTGTCTGTTCACCAGAGTACGAAAGCAGGGTAACTTGACATCAGCCTGACACAGAAAGCAAATGGATACTCATGAGCTGAAAGAGCTACCTTATTCATACTGATACAGAGTCAAAGCCTTACGTGGCAATAGTTTATGGCCAAGAGCCATATGACTTGTAAGCATATGAACACTCCCACAAGACCATACCACCTACACATGTAAATACCAGAGCTGATCATTGTTACCTTCCATTTACTGCAAATGCCATCTGGCCCAGATTCTGTGGCAAAACTTGTGTATCAGGCTATCCTCTACTACAACTGAATTGTTTAAACCAACTTTGAGCTTCAGAAGTAAGGTCTGGAGGACAAAATTAATCACTTTTCCAAGGGAATCAGGTCAACCTATTTAATACCACTTAATAGTTGTAAAGAATGATTCTATCTACTATGGTCAGCTATAAAAAGTGTTTTAACCTACAAACATACATTAGTAAATTACCTCCGGGTTTTTTTTTTCAGTTCTTCTTCCCATGCCCAGATCTCCCCAAGTCCTAAATTATTTATCAGGGTCTTGAATGCCATTGAAATATATACCAACACTGCTCAATGTTTCTCCTGAGCACCTGCTGAACGTGGTAAAGTTTCATTTCACCACAACACATGTAGAAGACAGAATGCAAAAAGGAAAACACTGGTTTAATCACACAGCATATAGTTTCCTTTTCTGTCTCAACCAGTAGCTATAAATGGTTTTAAGACATGAACTATGCCATTCTCATAGTGCCCTGTAAGTGATTAATGACTCTGAGTAACAGCTCATAGGGGCATCTTCTCAATAATACCTCCTCCAAAGTCTTGCTGTGACCCCATATCCCAATAGTAGAGTAAGAGATTCTCATTGCTTCCAAAATTTTGGTTACAATGTATGCTTTAACATGTGCAGCAAAAGGATGACCCAGCCCCAGCATGCTCATGTTTCTATGCAAACACCTCCTCTTGTGTAGAGGTCTGCAAGTACATCAGATTTCCAAGCCTGAAATCATGTGCTAAAAATGCTGAAGGCTCAGCACTCTTCATACTATGCTGGAGTTTCAAAGTCTTGGCTGCCTGAGAATAAAGTATTCCCCCGAGTGTGAATCTTCAATATGGCATGCAAATGAGTTGCATGATGTCCTTGACCTAGCTCCCTGAAAAGGGATGTCATAGTCATGGGGTCCACAACAGCCCAATAGACATTGCATTCACAAGGTCCTGAGCCTGGCTAGGATCCAGGGCTGATAAGGAGCACATTTACCCCAAATAGCATAAGATGGTGTTGCCAGTAGAAGCCATCAGGTGAGGGGTGGGAAAGTCATATGGTTAGAATCCTGCAATATTGAAAAGAAGAAACAGTGAAAGATAGGGTCAGGGCAAAGTCATAGTCACGGCAAATGTGCTAGACATCCACCTCTGTGTGGTCCATTGCAGTTTAAAGAAGCTCTCTCATGAGTAACCACCTGTTTGAAAATAGAATTGCAGATGCTTTGTTTGAAAACAGAGTTGCAGATGCTTATGATTATAGTTAGGGCATGTGTGGGAAATCCCTTTCCTAACAAATTGAGCTACATATCAACTTAGGACAAGGTGACAATAGAAGCTAATTAGCAGGAAAAGATCTTTCTGAGTGTTATCTAAACTATTTATTTGTGAATCCAAAAATCTCAGTGTTTATGTCTAAGAATTTTACTGTAGAACTTTGCATCTTATTGTTATATCTGTGTGTTTTAAAACTAAAACTGGGTTTTCACTCATAAAATTAATGGCATATTCAGAAATAATGACTGAGTCTTATAGAAAGGAGATAAAAGTGAGCTTAAGAGAAGCTGAATTCATTGATTACATTTTGCTTTTATTTTTTCATGCTTTGAATGGAACAAACCAAGAAGCAGAGCATGGCATTACTGTATCCAACCACCTGCTGGACAGTGTGTAGGAACCATATTGCACAACCACGTTTAGCCTCAAGCTGTCTTCCAGCAACACTCTATACTCTTCAAAACCAATGTTCATGACACTCAGCAATCTCAAGTGGGAACAACGTCCAGAGACCATTTTTCACAGAAATTTGGATTCACAGTGCAAGACAAGGTAAGTGCTATTCCTTAAACAGGTGATATTTGGAAGTAGAAGTGTCCAGAGACAATGCAGAATTAGAAAAAGGAGATATAAATCGATGCAAGTAGAGTGAACATAGATTCTTTAGAGGATATTATTAAGCCATTGTGGCCTAGCAAGGAAAGTGTTTAGATTTATAACGCTAACAAGGTAAGTTTCAATTCATCTCTGCACATGGTTTTTCAGAAGGCATGGAGAAATTCAAATGTCTCTTATCTGTTCTCAAAATCTCCTCGCCCTTTCCCCATATTCACAGGCATCAGGGAGCACTGGTATAAGTTAGAAGCCTATGCCAGCCTTCTTCTGAATTCCCTGTCATGGGAGCTCCCCATTGCAGACAATCTTGGTTAAATAGGCATAAGTCCCAGAGAATATCCTTATAGTACAGACAATCCCAAAAGGATTACAGATTATAAAGCTCCTCACTATATGAGTCAAACAGTGTAATTTCGGGCTAGGGAAGGCATGTTGATCTTCATTCCTTTTCTTCAAAAACCCCCAGGACAGGGCTTTAGGAATAAAGCACATTAGTATGAGGCTATGAACTATGGGAGAAGGCCCCCAAAGCTAGCAATGGGAATGACTGGGGAGAATCCTCCGAACAGCCCCTCAGACTGCTGCATAGTTCTAGAGGAGAATGGTAAATTACAAAGTGCCTACAAGCCTCTCACTGGCCAGCTTCTGCTGGTAGGAACATTCCTAATGCAGCCTTCTCCCAGCCCCAAGGATGCTTGAGCCGCGCCCACCTATACACAGCAGGAGTTAGGGGAGAGGCAGGCAGAGGATAGCGCAACCCTAATCATAGTGCTAGGTTTCAACCCAGCTTGAGAAGGAAACTATTCCCCCCATTCCCCTGAAAAATATTCACCATGGCACATCCAGAAGTAAAAATAAAGGAGAAGGGAGAGTGTAGAAAATATATTGTCTGTAACGGGCAGGCCTGGAAGTGGCAGCGAGATAAGACGCCTGAAATGAACACAGATCCTGCCTCCCTGGTGCTTTGGATGCCTGGACTGAGCACAGACCATGCCTCCCTCATGCTTTGAACAGCCCCAAATGTGCGTACAGCAAGGGGCTAACCAACTCTGTAAGGAGGGTGTCTACCTGAACAGCTTCTGAATTCAGAACTGAATCCCTTGACTGTTCTGCTTGGACACAGTATCCCACAGAGCATTGCCATTTGTCTGATCTTACTCCCTTCTCAACTATCCCACCTTCTCTGTTTTCCCTTCAGTCAGCTTTCTATGTTCAATTTCATTCAGCAAAGTGTTCTAAGACAGTTCTACTGCAGATAGACAAGCAGATAAACTGCAGATATTAGTGACCAACAGATTAGCAGATTCTCTTCTCGGTCTCATTGAGGATTTATTTAATTGGCAGTTGCTGTCTTCAGTGTTAATAGCTATCGATTTTTAGGGTTAGAAATGGAGAACTCTAGCCCATCTACTTCTACTATCACTCCACTAACAACACTAACAAGCAGTATAGCTCAGCGGTTGAGCCACAGGCTCTAGAATGAGGGTGCCTGGCTTTAAATCTAAGCGCTGACCTTTACCAAATGTGTGAGTTTAAGCAAGTTCCTTAACACTCAAGCTTCGGTTTTCTCATAGAAAAACAGGATCCTTTCCAAGAGGACCATCGTGAGGAGTAATCATGAGGAGTCAATGAGTTAATACCTAGAAACAGTGCTTGGCATCAAGTCTTAGCTTTTATTGTTACAACTGGAGCTGTTTAAACAACTGGAGCTGATCTCATTTCATAGTAAATGTATTTTGACTCTCCCTAGTACACAACTAGGCCTCATACATATTAAATAATCATGACATTACACCACTTTGGCAGCAAAAACAAATACACCCAAAGCAAACAAAAAGCCCATCTCCTTTGCTGTAATAAGAAACAGTCCAGGTTAGCATGCAAAATTGTCAGGTTCAATCTCATATTGGAACGTGTTTCTCTAAGGAGGTCTAACCCCACATTTGCTGGGATACTTCAGTTTTCAGCAAATGACTATGTGAGACTTTGCAGTTTCAAGTTTTCTTTGCCATGAGGTTCTTATGACTCAGATTTTATGACCCACCCAAGAGACCACTTGGACTCCAATAGTTGAGGTGCTCTGTACACTCCTGCGGTGACAATCCTTATTTTTTTAAGAGTCTCTTAAAATGGAGTCATATTAAAATCTTAAGATGGAGTTACATCTCTTCTAAGAAACATGCACTCTAACCAATAGTCTTTATCCATTAATTCTATGAAGTTCAATAAAAAGACTAACAGAGAAAAAGTTGTTTAAATGAGTATGTTATTACTTTCCTACTGAGCTCTCCCCAATAAGATCATGATTAGACTCGAGGGACATGTACCCCCACCAACTCCCACCCCTACCCAGAATGAGAATGCGGAATTCAGCAAAAAGAGGCATGGAGGCCCACGGAGAGGGTTCTGGTTGAATCTCTTGTATAATGGAAATCTCAGCAGAGAAGTGGAGATTCTGGGCAGCTAAGTACAGGAACCCAGGCCCAACAATTGGGAAGTACATTCTGGAACCTCAAACAGAGGATTAGCACAGTCAGACAAGTGGGGGCTTTCCAGCCCAGGGGAAGCTTGTGTCTGGGCAGACAGCGGGGGCAGGGAAGAAGGCTGGGAGGCACAAGCTGCCTCTGATTTCAGCAGGAAGAGTTGGGCAAACAGCAAGGGTATGGGGTGGAGAGAAGGGAGGAAAGGGGCCTCTCTTACTAAAGCAGTGGTTTGGGCTCCAACCAGGAGGGTGTAGCTGTCAGTTGCATTTGGAGCTGGGGATTGGTGAGGTGCTGGTCCAGCAATCGCCTCCATCAAATGTGCATCCAATCAGTGTCATTTTTCAAGCCCTCACTCAGCTTAGGCCAAGGAGGCAGCAATGAAAGCCAGAGGCTCAAGCTGAAACAGGCAGGAGCCTGGAGCTCATGAAATATGACACCCAGAGAGGGAAACCGAAGGGAAAGAGTCACAGCCAAACAAACACACCCTCAGCCAGAGCTGGAGCCCAGAGGCCCGAGAGGGGGGCCCTGGCCTTTCAGGGGGAGATGGCCAGCTGTTACTGCTCTCCTCCTTTCCAGGGTCACAATTCCCACAGAAAGGGAAGGCTCTTTTTGCTCAGAGCATGCACACTCGCCACATCCACCATTTAGAGAGGATCTATGAACGCTTGTTTGGTGAAACTTCTAGTGTTATTTGGTTTAAAAGGAAAAGAAACATTTAAAACGTTTCAATGTCTTCTGTCGGTCAGAAGCTATGCTGAACCCATGAAATTTACTATCACTTCTCTCCTACCTTTTAACCAATACTAGAATATAGTGGATGGGTTATGTCATGGATAATCCACAGCAATAGTTAACATTTAGCTCTAGAATGAGTTCGTTGATTTGCTTTTCAATACATAAGCCAGTAGAACCCAGTCATTAGTAGCCTTGCACATTTTGAGTTGGAGGAACTGAGTTCATAGCTCAGCACTACCTCTGACCTGCTATATGACCTACGGCAAATCACTCAACCTCTCTGAGCCTTAATTTTTCTCATCCATTAAATGGGAATGATGGTAACAATCCCATATAACTGTTATTACAATTAAATAAGATTGCCTATTTAAAGCAGTTATTATAGTGCCTGGCATATAGCAAGTACTCAGTAAATGGTGGCTATGAGTGTATCTGAGGCTCAAACATTTATAATTCTCCAAATAATCTGTTAAAAGAATTTTTAAAAGCCCATTTGAGAGATACTGACACAGTGCTCCACATCCCCATTTCAAGTCCCTGCTCAGCTTTCTTCTAATGCTCATGCCCAGCCGGGATCAATAGCATCACTCCTCACACCGATGGTACAAAGCATCACCTTAAAAATTGCAGCTTTCTGCCTGGGCACAATGGCTCACACCTGTAATCCCAGCACTTTGGGAGGCGGAGGCAGGTGGATCACTTGAGCTCAGGAGTTTGAGACCAGCCTGGCCAACATGGTGAAACCCCGTCTCTACTAAAAATACAAAAATTAGCCGGTGTGGTGGCGCATGCCTGTGATCCCAGCTACTTGGGTGATTGAGGCACAAGAATTGCTTGAACCTGGGAGGCAGAGGCTACAATGAGCCAAGATTGCACCACTGCACTCTAGCCTGGGCAACAGAGCTAGACTCCACCTCAACAAAAAAAAAGAAAACAGAGCTGCTTTCTTTTCTGGCTTGTCTCACCAGCTTTCCCATCATGTTAAAAGCTTTCGTGTCTATATGAAGGGACTGTAATAAATTGGAAAGAATGTCCACCTAGCATGTCAAAAACTTGACAAAATTAATAAAGTTGAATTCAAAATGTTTTTTTTAGCAATTAAGTCCAAATTCTAGAATTAAGTCACAATAATGATATCGCTCCATAGCCAAAGCAAGATATTTGGATTTCGACATTTGAATATTTTTCACAGATACATTCAAAATTCTCTGAACAAAAATTTTACATGTGATTGAGTCAAATAAGGTGGTATTAAAATTTGAAAGATAATGTTTATGTGTTTGAAAAATTATGGAACACAAAATCACCAGGAAAAAAAAAAACTCAAACACAAAGCTAGGCTGCTTTTTTATGAATTGATGAATAATGTTTTGACTGAAAGATATTTCTATCAGTTATTAATAAAAATACTTCTAGATTTTTGACATATCACAGAAATGTAGCTCAACATGCATTCTTTTTTAATATTTATTGAGAAATTTCTAAACATCAGGAACTTTGCTAAGCACTACAAATAAGTAACACAGTTACTTCCCACATGTATCTTAGAGTTTCAGGGGAGGCTTGAAAAAAGAAAACTCAATGACAGAATGATATGACAGGGCAATGATAGGAGAATACAGGGACCTGGCCAAGGTTTAAGGGGCAGGAACATCTTCCCAGACTAAACAACATCTAAGCTGAGACCTAAGGGATGTACAAAACATAAAATGAGGAGGTGGGGGAAAGAACTCCACAGGTAGAGGCACCCTCATGAAGAAAAACCCAGAGACTAAAGGGTCTTTCCTCAGAGGGAATGTGGGAAATGTGGAATTGCCTTGGTGTGGCTCAAGCACGGAGTGTGCAGCAAATCAGAAAGATATGAGACCAGTGAGGAAAGCCAAAACCTTACAGGGCATTTACTCTGAGAGCAAAGCAGAGCCACTGGAGGGCTTTTAGGCAGAGAAGTGGCATATCCAGTGAATGACTTAAAACCAGAGAGAAAAAAATGGAAACGAGAAGGCAGAGTCAAAAAACTATTGCCCAAATAGGCAACAATGGAGGGGATGGAGACAAACCAGGAGTTCGAGGACATCCTGGCCAACATGGTGAAACTCCATCTCTACTAAAAATACAAAAATTAGCTGGGCGTGGTGGCACGTGCCTGTAATCCCAGCTACTCGGGAGGCTGAGGCAGGAGAAGCGCTTGAGCCTGAGAGGCAGAGGTTGCAAACTATGAGAGATTTAGCTATGAAATCAAATGGATCATGACTTGATTCAAATATGAGGGTGAAGAAGAGAGAGAGAAGCCAAGAATGATGCTGAGTTTCTTGCTTCGGAGGCCAAGGATCCCAATGCAGGGCCTTTGTGCTTACTGCCCTCTCTGCCTGGAATGTTCTTCACATACCTCTCAGGCTCCCTTACTCACTTCATCCAGGCTCTGGCTCCAAGGTTGCCTGGTCAGAGGTCCTCTTCAACCACCCCATATAAAACGATACCTAGTCAGTGCCCAAACCGTCAGCCCAGCTCCATTATTCTTTATCCTCTTATCCCCTAATACCACTTTAGAGTATTTCTTATCCCCTAACTTGTTACATATTTTTCTGTTCAATGACCTTGCTGTCCCCTTGAGAATGTAAGCTCCATGAAAAGGGCAATTGTTTCTATTTTGTTTCACTCTCAGTACCTAAAATAGATCCCAGCACATTGTCATTCTCAATATGTCTTTGTTTGATGAATAAACTCATAAAGATAGAAAACGTCAAAAGAAAAAACACAAAGGCGGTCCAGAAACACTCCCTCAGTTTCCAACACTAGTTCTAACACTTTCATTCAGAAGCAGAAAAGTGCACAAATCACACATGTAAAGCTCAATGACAAAGTGAACATACTTGTGTGATCACCACTCAGGGCCAGAAATATAACATCCTCAGCAACTCAGAAGCCTCCAACACAGCCCTCCCAGTCACTAACCTCTTGCTCTTCCCCAAAGGTATCAGGTAAACTGATGTCTAACCTCATAGAGTTTTGTCTGTTTTTGAACTTTATATAAATATAATAACTCCATTTTGTCTTCTTTTGTGTTTGGCCCCTTTCACTCAAAATTAGGTTTATGAGATTCATCCATGTAGTTCTATGGAGCAATATGTCATGCTTTTTCATAGTTTAATAAGATTCCACTTTACAAATAGCCTATAATTTATTTTTTACTGTTGATGAACATCTGGGTATTTCCAATTTGGAGCCATAACTAATGATGCTGTATAAACATTCCAGTACATACTTTTAGGTAAACATATAGATATACATTTTCATTGGATTATAGCTAGGATATTAATTCTGGGTTATCGAGTATGCAAATGTTCCATTTTAATAAAAATTGCCAAAATGTTTTTCAAATAGGTTATACCACATTTGATTCTTACCAGCAGTATATGTTATTTCCCACTGTTTCAAGTCTTCGACAATGCTTGGTAATACAAGTCTATTTGGTTTCAGCCACTTTGGTGGGTATGTAGTGGCATCACATTTCCCTAGTGACTGAGGTAAAGGTGGAGTGAAGGCAAACTTCTTTTCATGTCATTTGGATATCCATTCTTGTGAAGTTCCTGTTTTGGTCTCCTGCCCCTTCTCCTGTCTTTTTCTTATTGATTTGTGAGAGGTCCTTACATGTCTTGAATGCAAATCCTCGATTGGTCATAAGTGCTCCAAATAGTTCCTCTGACTCCATTGTTTGCCTTTTCCTTTCTTAACAGTGACTGTTGATAAACATAAATTCTTCACTTTAATGGAATCCATGTGATCAATCTTTCCCTTTCTGTTAGTGTTTTCTGTGGCTTGTAGCTGTTGTAGGAAGCATTCATAAAGAAGGATGAGTACAGCAGGGAAACGGAGGTGGAGGGAAGGCACTTTCCAAAGAGGGGTGTGGTGGGATGGTGTCACCCAAGGCAGGGACGTGCTCTCAAGATTGAAAACACTGGACTGCACTCACTAGAGCAGAAGGTTTGTGTTAGTAAATGTGGGAGAAAGCTTAGCCAGGTAAGGTGAGGCTAGACTGCACGGGACCTTAAGGCAGGCCAAGGCATTTCCCCATGACCTGAAGGCACAGAAGATGCTCTGAAGGTCCCTGTCTCCACCTACCTATAGGCCTTGTCTGTCTTTTTTTGCAGGCTACCATGTGGAAATGCCCATCATGGAATTGAACCAGTGTCCCTTGTGATATCTTTCTACCTTCTACATACTTCTATTTCTGTCTTTATCAGACTGCATGGCAATTTATGTATGTTCCAATCTAAACTGACAACTTCAAAAGTAGATATTAGCAGCAGAATGTAAGATCAATTTGTACAGGCTCATAAGAGCTGATTATTAAATTTTCAGGGCTTCTGTAAGCCAATTGACATGATGTTGGTAGCTTGAAATCAAACATGGCAAGAGTATTTACTCGATGGAAATCAGCAAAAGCTACAAATCAGGGCATCGCCTCCCACAGAGCCAGTTGTACTTGCCAGGACATCACTAGACACTGGTCTTATTCAACTCTATATTCCTGTCACCAAGCACAGCGTTTGCCTCACTGTTTGTTGAATTAAATTTCATTTTTTTCACAACACTTATCACTCCTTTTAGGACTCCACATAAATAAATTCTTTGAACAATCATTATGAGAATCCTGCTCTCTGCTCCTTCAGTACACCCAGCCAGTAGGTCGCATTCCTTCGTTATGCATAGCGAGGCCATCCTTGAGAGTTTTCAAGGGCATTGTGAGGCAATTAGAGAACACTAGGCAATGCACAATTAAGGGCAAGGTAGGGTGTTGGAGTGCCCAGTCCTTCCAGAGCCCAGTCTTAAAGAGATCTTTACAACCTGGCGCATGCCTGTAATCCAGGCACTTCCTAGAGCCAAAAGCTCATCGAACTCACGAGGCCACTAAAGGAGCAGCCTGTGGGCCCGCTGGGTTAGGCACAAGGCATGTCCCTTGTTGTTCCCTCCGAAAACAGGATGGGGAAATGTCAGTTGGTGAGAGAGCTCATGACTCACGACCATACCCTTGGGGGGAAAGAGGTTTTCAGTAAAAGGAATGAGTAAAGTTTTATCTGCCACACAAACCCAAGAGCCAAAACTTGGTGAAAGAATGAATATAAATTAAATAGACACAACTCTGGCATTTCAAAGCAATTAAAAAACATAACTGTAGATCTGTTTTTAGAGCAAGAATACTGTTCCACTGAATCTTAACCAAAAGAATGCCCAGGGTTCAGGGGGCCAGCGCAGGAGAATCTCCTCAGGAACAGGCATGAGGGTTTGTGTGATTCAAACAAAAATTACTCACTATTATAATTGCTTTAATTTATTTTTAGTCATGGTTATTTACTCACTTAGAAATTTCAAATAACTTTAGGGAAGGCAAAACTTTTTATGTTTATAAAAATATGTGTGGGTTTTCTAAAGGATGAGAAACATTCATGTATTTTAATTCTCATCTTTCACACATAAGGAAACTGAAAATCCATCTGTAAACTCTACAAAGGCATTGAGGAAATCTGTCTTATCACCCGTTATGTGTCTAGTACTAACAATGTCTAGCACACAGTAGGTATGCTGGAAAGAGCTGCTGAATGAATCAGTAAATAAACAAACGAGAACCCGAGAGGAGATATGACTTGGCCAGTGTCACACATGTTGACATTTTGGCAGAGCTGGCATGAGTATCCTGTAACCCCCAAACCAGTGAGCTTTCCACCCTAGAGGAGTAGTTAATTAAGAACATGCACTCTGGAGCCAGACTGCCTGGGTTTCTATGCCAGCCCCACCACCTGCTAGCTTTGTGACTATGAGTAGATTATGTAACATTAATGAACCTCATTTCCTTCTTCCATAAAATGGGAACAATCACAGTCCTGCTTCCAGAAAGCAATTACAAGCATAAAGTGAGGAAACACATGTAAAGTATTTAGAAAGTGCCCAGCTGTCAGGATGTGCTCAATACACAAAGGTCACAAATGATAGGACAAGACTAAATGAAGTAGTTCCTAATGGCTCAGCATTCTGCTTTTTTTTTTTTTTTTTCTTATTTTTTTTTGACAGAGTCTTGTTCTGTCACCCAGGCTATAATGCAGTGTCATGATCTCAGCTTACTGCAATCTCTGCCTCCTGGGTTCAAGAGATCCTCCCAACTCAGCCTCCCAAGTAGCTAGGATTACAGGCATGCGCCAACATGCCAGGCTAATTTGTTTTTGTTTTTGTTTTTGTTTGTATTTTTAGTAGAGATGGGGTTTCACTATGTTGGCCAGGCTGGTCTCAAACTCCTGGCCTCAAGTGATCTGCCTGCCTCGGCCTCCCAAAGTGCTGGGATTACAGACGTGAGCCACGGCACCCAACCAGCATTCTGTCTTCCATGTTCTTGGTAAGCCCTTTGAAAAATTAACCTAAGACAAAACCTTGATGCCTTCTTTTTAAATGACAATTTACATTTTTTCCAGCAGCCCATCAATTTAAAGTAAACCCAAAGACTAACAAAAAAAATAAGTGAGACCAACAAGACAGTCTTTGAGGAAAGTTCTACTTTAGTCTCCACTTTATCCCCTAAAAAGCCTGGCAGGGGACAGGTAAGGTAGCTTGGGGGTCATGAGCACGGACTTTAGGCCTTAACTGCCGAGGTTTAAATCTTAATTTCTCTACTGGTTTTCATGTATGACCTTGGGCAAATTATCTTCTCTGTTGGTGTTAATGCTTCTTCAGTTACAAAATGAGCTTAATAACTGCCCTTACCATGTGTAGGGGTGTGGTGAGGACTAGCCAATGCCTGGCACTTTCTTGGAGACACAGGTATTAACCATCACCTCACACAATAGACATTCATGTGACATCACGTGTTTCCAAAATTTCAGCTGCATGACAGAGTGCTGTTGTCTCACCATTGGCTATCCTTGAAGACTATGTTGCACCTGGCACCTGAACCACAGTCCAGATCCACAGTGCAGCATGACACTAGCCTGCAGAGATGCGCAAATCAGATCAAAGCCAGCACTGATCACTGGAACCAAGCTCCATGTCAACCAGCCTGAGCTAAAGAACCTAAGTCACACAACAAAAGTGTGCACAATTTTCCCGCAGAACATCATGAGGGGACCAAGGGCCCTGAGGCTTCATCATCAGTGAAAACAGAGCACCAGGGTACGAGCTCCCTGACAAGGGTCTCAGGAAGGCCGGCCCCACAGCCAGAACCGACCAAGCTGTGACTGGCAGGTGCTAAGGGGCACACTGGGAGCTGAGCACTCTCAGGTACTTCTCTACTTCTTGGTACTTTCCTGGACCTTCTCCAGCCTGTTTCCTGGCAGAAGCATAGCTAAGTTCAACCCAGGCCAGCTTGTGGATTATCACGTCTCCTGAAGCTCCACAGACACCCCTCCTCCGTGCATTATGGCAGTCTTCTTTATGGGTGAATTCATAACCCACACACAGTTGAATTTTTAATAGAGACATGTATAAATGTTCTTCAATTAGTAGAGCTTAAAACCAATGAACGTGTAGATTTTATAGAGTCAGTGTAGTGCTATGGTTAAGAGCTTAGCCTTGAGTGAGGTGCTGCTCGAGTTCAAATCCTGACTGAACCACTTATTTACTTGGGGTGAAACACTTAACATCTCTGTGCCTCAGTTGTCATATTGGTAAAATATAACCATTATATCGACCACATAGTTTCCATGACAGGAAGTAGAGTTAACCTGTGTAAAACATGTGGGAATTACCCAGAAAATAGCAGGCACGCAGCACAGGCTAGCTACAATTAGTATACCACTTATACTGGATGGTACAGATATCGGTGCAAATGAAGAGAAAGGAGCCATAGAGAAGTCTCACATTGAACCAAATACGAAGTTGTGTCCTTGTATGTGCTGTGCTTGTACTGGAGACATGTCAGTCTCATTTGATTCATTCTTAATGCATGCTCACATATTCCCATTGGTAGAAGTCACTTAGAACATGTCCAGAGCAGTGGCCCTTTCAACTGCCCTCATCCTTTTACTTGCATAACACTGAAGTTGCCGAACCAATCTCATTCAAAGTTTCCAAAACAGTCACCTTTGGACTGAGTCAACCTGGAAACTTTTACTACACTGGGTTGCAGCTTCAAAAAGCTGTGAAAACACCAGATGCTCACCTACATGGTGTCCTGCTTCTGTGACTGCAGAGGCATTTAAAAGGACACTCAAAAGAATGATCCACCTCGTAACCCTATTAATGCTTGGTGTACGTGCCCTAAATACTCATTATTCATTGCAGGACCAGGTATGCAACTGCACTAGGGTCAGTATTGATGATGTCAGTGTCTTGGAATTCAGCCTCTTCTCTCCATCCCCAACCTGGCTCAGGCAGCATCCCACTGGTTCTGTGCATCAGACACCTGCTCCATCCCCACTGGAAATCTCAGTCATAAAAGAACACAGGTCAGACTGTCATTACAGTATTACAGTCAGTTATAATTGAAACTGGGATGAGAACACTCAGGGGTACTGGCTTCAACATTAGAGCTCTTTTCCTAAGACAGCTGGGAAAGCAGCCCTTGATGTTATGTTCATCCAACAACGTGTAAAATTAAAAAAGAAAAAAACCCACCTCAAAATAAACGTTTGTTCCTAATCTGCCATGATCACTTCTGGAAATAATAAGCCATCTCGCAACATTGTTATGGGGAGTCCATATAATGAGCATGGAACTCACAGAGGCCAGGGAAAGCAAGCCCAGCAGTGGGGCCATTTTATGGCCATAGTGACCACATTTATTCCTAGGCTTAAGACCAGGCCACTGGGCATACAAGAAAGAGCAAACCACTCATCAGTATTCCAGGAGCAGGTAATGTCTTGCCTCCTCTTCCTTCTACCACATCCAGGCCACCTTTAGGGGAAATCAGAGAGCTACAACTCCACCTTTATAGAAACACAGTGAGGCTGGACATGAAGACAGTGGCAGGCAGCCGAGAGGCCAGAGCAGCCCAAAGCCTGGCAGCGTCATTGTCTTCTCCTTGCTCTGGATCTTCCCACTTTCTCCCCAGTCAGGAGCCCTCCTGAGCCCCAACCAAAACCTTCACCTTGTGTGAGTAACATCAACAAAAGAAAATGAAACTTAACGCAGCCAACTCTGCAACACTGAGCAACCCAGAAGACTGAAAGCAATTTAATCCAATAACTTTTTGTCATAAACAAAAATGAGAATGATAGGCCAGGCATGGTGGCTCACACCTGTAATCCCAGTACTTTGGGAGGCTGAGGCAGGCAGATAACCTGAGGTTAGGAGTTCAAGACCAGCCTGGTCAACATGGCAAAACCCCATTTCTACTAAAAATACAAAAAATTCCTGGTAACAAACCTGCACGTTATCCACATGTACCCTAGAATTTAAAGTATAATAAAAAAAAAATTCCCATTACTGGGTATATACTGAAAGGATTATAAATCATTCTACCATAAAGACACATGCACATGTGTGTTTATTGCAGCACTATTTACAATAGCAAAGATTTGGAACCAACCCAAATGCCCATCAATGAAGGAATCAATAAAGAAAATGTGGCACATATACGCCATGGAATACTATGCAGCCATAAAAAACAGTGAGTTCATATCCTTTGCAGGGACATGGATGAAGCTAGAAGGCATCATTCTCAGCAAACTAACGCAGGAACAGAAAACCAAACACCGCATGTTCTCACTCATAAGTGGGAGTTGAACAATGAGAACACATGGACACGGCGAGGGGGATATCACACACCGGGGCCTGTCAGGGGGTGGGGGGCGAGGGAAGGGAGAACATTAGGACAAATACCTAATGCATGCGGGGCTTAAAACCTAGATGGAGGGTTGGTAGGTGCAGCAAACCACTATGGCACATGTATGCCTATGCAACAAACTGTATCTGCACATGTATCCCAGAACTTTAAGTAAAATTTTAAAAAAAATTAGCTGGGCATGGTGCTGAGCACCTGTAATCCCAGCTCCTCTGGAGGATGAAGTAGGAGAATTGCTTGGACTCAAGAGGTGGAGCTTGCAGTGAGTCGAGAATGAGCCACTGCACTCCAGCCTGGGCGACACAGTGAGACTCCATCTCAAACAAACAAACAAAAACAAGAATAATAAATACCTATTCAGAACCTACATAAAGCTCCAGGCACTCTTACAGATCTGTAGGGAAAACAAAGTGAATAGGACACAGTCCCTCTTCTTCTGTTATTCTTTGCCTAGCACTGTCTGGTGCTGAATAGAATGCCTGGTGTGCGTACCTCACCTTACTGGATTATGAATCTCAGCTCTGCCACTTAATAGCCATATGGCCTTTGGGCAAATCACTTAGCTTCTGACTGCTTCAGTTTCTTTATCTGTAAAATGGGGATAACGATAAATCCTTCTTCATAGGATTGCTGCAAAAGTTAAATAGGTCAAAGGGCTTAGAAAAGTGGCTGCTACAGAAAAACTACTTAATAAAGATTTGCATTAGTAAGCTTCCACAGTATGTACGTCAATAAACCAGTTTCCTCCCCTAGGGAGCATCCAGTCTCTTAGGATATTACAGCCAGAAAGGACCTCCGAGATCACCCAGTTTAGCCTCCTCAGTGTACAGATAAGAATGAGGTTCAGGGACACCAGTTGACTTGTCCACAATTATATACCTTGTTAAAAAAGTAGAGCCCTGAGATTAGACCCAGGCCCCCAACCTAGAGCTCCTGTGTGCCTCCCAATCTAAAAAGCTAGTTTGTAAATCACTCTGCTGACTCTGCTCAGAACATGTTTGTATTTAAGTGACTCAAATAAAGAAAGAAATAATGTTAGGAGTATTGTTGCAATAGCACAATGACAAGATATATGGGGATAGTATTTTAAGGCAGTGACCACCCACTGTCCCATTTCATTCATACATTCTATGAAAGAACACAGATACTTCTGCTTCACTCTGTTCTAAATATATTTCATGCATAAAAGCTTAGTGTAAATGATTTCTTCAAATCCTCACAGCAATACTGTGAGATAGATACTGTATATTTTATATATAATTATTCCAATCGTACTGAAGAGCAAACCAAGGCAGCCAATAGTTAAAAAAACATGCCCAAAATCACAGTTAATGAAAGGTAAAATTGTGATTTAAACCCAGAAAATTTATCTCCAGAATTCACCCTTCTAGCCACTATGCCATACTATCTCACTAGCCTGAGAAGGAAAAGTTCTTGTGTCCCAATTCAAGTTTGAGAGTTATCCACATCTGTAGATTTCAAATTTGCTTGCTTTTTTAAGTGTGGGTTTTTATGGTAGGAATCACATAAGGTAGCAATGGTGCTAAGGGTGCTGCTATTCATGTGTGTGTGTGTGTGTGCACGCACACGTGTGTGTGTATGTGCATGTGTGTGTGTTGGTGTATGTGTATATGTGTTTCTGTGTTCCGGGTATGTGGTTTTCAAAGCTCCCAGGACCTATACAATATGGATTTACATATAATCCTTTTTGGGTGGTTGGCTGTTGGTTGGTTTGAATCATTTTAAGAATTTTCTGCCCATACAAGCAGAAGTATTCTACTGGGAGACAGAGAATCTACCTTTGAACCACTGTTTAATTGCCACAAAATCTCTTGTTCACAGACTTCTCAGAAGTTCACATGGCTAAACTCTGAGCTTTGAGCAGTAGCAAACTCTAAGAACAGTTCTGCAAGAATGAGTTCCATTCTTCGTGTTCCTTAAGAAGTCCAAATAAAGAATTAGTGGTGTTAGTTGGGAAGAAAAAACCAAATTCATAAATTTCATGAAAGTTCTTGGCATTTGACTTCAGGTTTGTGGAGCCAGGGCCTCCTGGTGTTGAGATGTGTTATTCACATCAATCAATGTAATAATTCTTTTGGTCTGTAGAATTCCTTGTGTTTAAAAAAGAAAGATATTTTGTCATCCTTGTCAAATAGAGGCTTGGAAGGAAGAAGGAAGGATGTTCCCTTAAACAGAAAAGAAAACTGAGACAGAAAAGTTTAAGTGCTTTAGACCCAGAAAATCAAAGTTTTATAACTAGAAGAACTCACTTGTGCAAGGCCAAGGACCTAAACCTGGGCTTCCTGACCCTGAGTCTACAGCTTTTCCGAAACATAAGGCAACACAGAGGTGTATTTGCCTGGGTCTATTTCTGGATTCTTTATTGCATTCCTTTGATCTATGTCTGTACTTCTCTCAATACCACACAGTCTTGATTACTATAGCTATATAATAAGTCTTCAAATAGGGTAGACTGATTCCTCCCACTTAGTTTGCTTTAAAATCGTTCTAGCTTTTATGGTTCCTCAGTCTTTCATCAAAATTTTAGAATAATCCTCTTTATATCTATTTTAAAAAAAACAACATTGCTAAGATTTGGGTAGGTATTATATTAAATGTATATATTGATTTGGGGAGAATTGGCATCTTTACTATATTGTGTCTTTACTATGTCAAGTACTTCCATGAATATAGTATATTTCTCCATTTATTTAGTTCTTTCTATTTCTTTCATCAGGCTTCGCAGCCTTCAACATACAAGTCCTATGCATGTTTTATTATATTTACACTTACATGATATATATTACAAATATAATATATTTAAATGTACTTACACTTATTATTTTTAGTGATTAAAATTAGCATTGTATTTCTTATTCTGGTGTCAGCATGTTCATTAGAAATATATAGACGTACAATTGATTTTTGTATCCTGTGAGCTTGTTGAGCCTGTATCCTGTGGTCTCACTGAACCCACTTATTAGTTCTAGGAGAGTTTTTTGTAAATGTGTTGGTATTTTTTTATGTAGGCAATCATGTCATCTTCAAATATAGCTTTATTTCCTCCTTTCCAATCTTTATGCCTTTAATTTCTTTTCTGTAATGGCTAGAATTTCCAGTGCTGTGCTGAATAAGAGTGGCAGGAGCAGATATTCTTGCCTTGATCCCTGTCTTAGGGAGAAAACATTAAGTCTTTCTTCACAAAGTATGATGTTAGTTGTAAACTTCTTGATTGAGGTAATACTTCTATTCCTAACTTGCTGAGAGGTTTTTTTAAGTCATGAATGAGTTGAATTTTATCAAATAATTTTCTTCATCAATTAATATAATCACATGATTTAAAAATATTGAACCAGTCTTGCATACTTAGAATAAATCTAATTTGATACGATGTGTAATTCTTTTTGTACATGGTTGTATTCAATTTGCTAATATTTTGTAGAGGATTTTCACATGTATTAATATGGCTACTCCTGCTTTCATTCGATTAATGTTTACATAATATAGCTTTTTTCATCCTTTTTCTTTCAACACAGCTATATCATTACATTAGAAGGGGCTTCTTATAGACAGCATATAGTTGGGTCATGTTTTTAAAGCACTCTGCTAAACTTTGTCATTTAATTACATGTGTTAAACATAAGTAGTTACATTGTTTTAATCCTCAAAATGATATCCTCAAAATCCTTAAAATATGAAAATTCCACAAGTGAAGAAACTGAGACATAGAGAAATAAAAGTACTTGCCTAAGTTAGTATATCTAGGAAGCAACAGAATTGGAATTTGAACCCAGTCTGACTCTGGTATTTCTGCTTGCACCCATTATTCTTTGCCAGCCTGGGCTAGCCAGCAAGCAGAGTTGCCTCATCCTCACCCCTAGAGTTACCTTTAGCACAGGCTATACATATTTTAACAGGGCCACCTACTCAGTGAACTCTAAGTCCACTTGGGAGAGAAGTAAAGTTCCAGTTCACTGGTCAGGCCCCTGGCCTGACAGTACTTGCAGCCATGAATGCTGGTCATGACTAGCTGCTGTTGCTACTAGGTTTGGGCAGGCAGTGGGTAATAGTGCTCTCCTTATCATCCTAGAAGGTTTAGGCAGAAGAGGCCAAAATCAATGGCAGGCCAAGTAACTGGGGGAAAGTCCCTGGCCAGTTGAAAAAGGAGCTGCATACTTAAGCCTGGGCAAACAGAGCAGCAGTGTCCAGCTCTAGTGAGGCACACCGAGATAAACATGGACCCCCACCCTCAACCCTCACTGTGGGTTTCTCCAGGAAAGAGGTGGGAGGAGCCCAGGACACAGGACAGGCCCTTGGGTCTGGTCCAAAGAAAACACACAGACATGACCAGGGACTTCATGAGGTTATAGCTCAAAGCTATCCTATATTTGGTAGGAGTCACCTAAATGTTCCAAGACAGACCCAAAATTTACCTTCTTCCTTTGAATGAAGCAGATTATACAATGAATCAGAGCAGAGGCATGAAAGTCTCTACACAATTAATGGGTCCCTTCTGCTGTGAACCTTCCTGTGCTGTGAACATACACTCTCTGCTATAAACTGAATGTTTGTGTCCCCTTAAAATTCCTATGCTTAAATCTGACCCCCAAAGTCATGGAATTTGGAGTTGAGGCCTTTGTGGGACGATTAGATCATGAGGACAGAGCCCTTGTGGATGAGACTAGTACCCTTATACAAAGGACCCCAGAGAGTTCTCTTCCCCCTTCTACCATGTGACAACACAGCAAGAAGACAGTTATCTGTGAACCAGCAAGCGGGCCTAACCAGACACCAAATCTGCTGGCTCTTTGATTTAGGACTTCCCAGTCTCCAGAATTGTGAAAAATAAATTTCTCTTATTTATAAGTCACCCCGCATATGGTAGTTTGTGACAGCAGGTCCAACATACTACAACCCTATCTTACCACCTTCATCATCAGTGAATGGTCTCTTGGGATTCAGGTAGGCTTCAGTGGCCTAATTAATGAAAAGAGAAGGACACAATGCCCTGGTAAATTACCACTGTCACCAGAGAGGAGAGGACCTGTGTAACTACCATAAAGAAAAACATATTGCAAAAGACTCTCAATCAATCTACAATTTTAGATTGTGTAACCCAACCAACCAAACTGCAGTCAAAGGTCATATAGATGAAATCTTCATCCTGCCCCTGAAAACCTTTCTCCCGTGTGTCAAGGCTGAGCACAGTGCATGTTAACAAGCTGATATGCCAGTGATCTATTTTATAAATGCTAGAAAACAGATCCAGGAAGGTTAAGACACTTCCTTAAGGTCATTCAGCAAAAGGGGAAGCAGAGTCCAGGCTTAAAGTCTGGTTTCAATCTGGATCTTTTGACTTCAGACAGCATTCTCTTCATTCTACCATGCTTCCTCACAAAAACAAGCAGACGTCGATGTTCACATCTCTAAAGACACAACATTCCTCCCAGAAAAGAAGCCAGATTGACTTACCCGAAGATAATCAACAAGTCCCTAACTGAAATTAAGTTTTCTTAGAAATAGCTCCATAATTTCAACTTTATAAAAAATTGTGTTTCTATAGAAGAAGACTGGAATGTGTTCAGCTGATAGGATTATGAGTAAAGTCCTTTCCCTCTCCCCCCAAAAAAATAGTCTTTAAGGTTGGGTGATATTATTTTCTTTTACACCTTTTTTGTAAAGGAGTCCATTTTCCTAAATGCCATTCTAAAGACGTCTAAGGTCATTGAATATTATTTTCTTTTACACCTTTTTTGTAAAGGAGTCCATTTTCCTAAATGCCATTCTAAAGACGTCTAAGGTCATTGAACTTAAGTCTTCAACAAGAAAGAAATGAGCTGAACAAAGCAGGAGGTATCATGTTACTCGACTTAACTTCAAAGTATTCTACAGGGCTGCAGTAACCAAAACAGCATGGTACTGGTACAAAAACAGACACATAGACCAATGTAACAGAATAGAGAGCCCAGAAATAATGTTGCATATTTACAACCATCTGATCTTCAACAGAATCAACAAAAACAAGCACTAAGAAAAGGACTCCCCATTCAATAAATGATGTTGAGATAGCTGGCTAGCCATAGGCAGAAGATTGAAACTGGACCCCTATCTTATATACCACATACAAAAATAAACTCAAGATGGATTAAAGACTTAAACGTAAAACCACAGAAACTTTGGAAGATAACCTAGAAAATACCATTCTGGACATAGGACTTCGCAAAGATTTCATGATGAAGACACCAAAAGCAATTGCAACAAAAACAGAAATTTACCAATGAGAACTAATTAAAAACCTTCTGCACGGCAAAAGATACTACTCACAGAGTAAATAAACAACCTACAGAATGGCAGAAAATATTTACAAACTAGGAGGGGAACAACAGACAAAGGCTTAATGTCCAGAATCTATAAGGAACTTGAACAAATTTACAAGCAAAAACCAAACCACCCCATTAAAAAGTGGGCAAAGAACATGAATAGACACTTTTCAAAAAAAGACATACATGCGGCCAACAGGCATACAAAAAAAAATACTTGACATCACTAATCATTAGAGAAATGCAAATCAAAACCATAATAAGATACCATCTCATACTCATCAGAATAGCTATTATTAAAAAGTAAAAAAAAAAAAAAAAAAACAAAAAAAAAAAAAACAAAAAAAAACAGATGTTGGCGAGGTTAAAAAAAAACACACACATACTCTGCTGGTGGGAGTGCAAATTAGTTCAGCCATTCTGGAAGGCAGTGTGGTGATTCCTCAAAGAGCTAAAAGGAGAATTACCATTTGACCCAGCAATCTTATTATTGGTTGTATACCCAAAGGGCCATAAATTGTTCTACCATAAAGACACATGTTCATTGCAGCACTATCCACAATAGCAAAGACATGGAATCAAACTAAATGGCCATCAATGGTAGACTGAATAAAGAAAACATAGTACATACGTAGAGAAAAGAAAGAAAGATCAGACTGTTACTGTGTCTATGTAGAAAGGCAAGACATAAGAAATTCCATTTTGACCTGTACCTTGAAAAATTGCTTTGCTGAGATGCTGTTAATTTGTAACTTTGCCCCAGCCACTTTGCCCCAACCTTGTGCTCACAGATGTGTTGTATGGAATCAAGGTTTAAGGGATCTAGGGCTCTGCAGGATGTGCCTTGTTAACAACATGTTTACAAGCAGTATGCTTGGTAAAAGTCATCGCCATTCTCTAGTCTCAATAAACCAGGGGCATAATGCACTGTGAAAAGCTGCAGGGACCTCTGCCTTGGAAAGCCAGGTATTGTCCAAGGTTTCTCCCCATGTGATAGTCTGAAATATGGCCTTGTGGGTTGAGAAAGACCTGACAGTCCCCCAACCCGACACCAGTAAAGAGTCTGTGCTGAGGTGGATTAGTAAAAGAGGAAGGCCTCTTGCAGTTGAGATAGAGGAAAGCCACTGTCTCCTGCCTACCCCTGGGAACTGAATGTCTCGGTATAAAACCCGATTGTACATTTGTTCAATTCTGAGATAGGAGAAAAACTGCCCTATGAGGGGAGGCGAGACATGTTGGCAGCAATGCTGCTTTGTTACTCTTTACTCCACTGAGATATTTAGGCGGAGAGAAACATAAATCTGGCCTATGTGCACATTCAGGCATAGTACCTCCCCTTGAACTTAATTATGACATAGATGCTTTTGCTCACATGTTTTCTTGCTGACCTTCTCCCTATTATCACCCTGCTCTCCTACTGCATTCCTCTTGCTGAGATAGTGAAAATAATAATCAATAAAAAACTGAGAGAACTCAGAGACCAGTGCTGGTGCAGGTCCTTGGTATGCTGAGTGCTGGTCTCCTGGACTCACTGTTGTTTCTCTATATTTTTGTCTCTGTGTCTTATTTCTTTTTTCAGTCTCTCGTCCCACCTGACAAGATATACCCGCAGGTGCAGAGGGGCTGGCCACCCTTCATACATACACACCATGGAATACTATGCAGTCATAAAAAAGAATGAGATCACGTCCTTTGCAGCAACATGGATGGAGCTGGAGGCTCCATTCACGCCTTAGTATTGTAGGCACCCTACTGTCAAAAATATAACTGAGTTCTTGACTTAAAAATATAATATTCATCTGTGACTCTGAAAATTTTTAAGTTTCTCTTTCCACATCAAAGGACATGATCTCATTATCCTAAGCAAATTAACACAGGAACAGAAAACCAAATATTGAATGTTCTCACTTACAAGTAGGAGCTAAACAAGGAAAACACACAGATACTAGGAGGGGAACAACAGACTCTAGGGCCTACTTGAGGATGGTGGGTGGGAGGAGGGAGAGAATCAGAAAAAATAACTATTAGATACTATGTTTATTACCAGGTGACAAAATTACCTGTACACCAAATCCCCATTACCTATATGACAAACCTGCACAGATACCACTGAAACTAAAATGAAAGTTAGAAAGAAAGAAAGAAAGAAAGAAAGAAAGAAAGAAAGAAAGAAAGAAAGAAAGAAAGAAAGAAAGAAAGAAAGAAAGAAAGAAAGAAAGAAAGAAAGAAAGAAAGAAAGAAGGAAGGAAGGAAGGAAGGAAGGAAGGAAGGAAGGAAGGAAGGAAGGAAGGAAGGAAGGAAGGAAGGAAAAGAGCTAGTGAGTGTCACTCTCATAAGAACATGCCTTAGTACTGTAGACACCACAGTGTCAAAAATATAACTGAGCTCTTGACTTAAAAATATGATGCTCATCTGTGTCTCTGAAATCTTGTATGTTTCTTTTTCCATGTCAAATTATTTCAAGATCTCTTCAGGGCCCTCTCCCTGATGCGCAGGTCTCCAGGACTCTGACTCTACTGAGTGCCAGTCACCAAGTCTGGCCTGGAGTTCAGTGGCTAGGCAGTTTCTCCACCTCGCTGGTCTCTGAACACAACCTACTTTGTTGCCTGAGGGATCCTTAGAAATTGTGCCACTTTGTGAGGAGAGATGGTTTTACAGGAAGATATGCGGTTACCTGGGGAGGGCTAGTCTATCTGCCCTCCAGGACAAGCATGTCCAGATTTGTGGGAAGGAATGCATTCCGGGCAACAGACCAGAGGGATTACTCAGTGACTCCCTCTGTGACCTTGGGCCAGTTATTCCTCACTTACAAAAGACGGTTTTGGATTAGACAATCTTGAGGGTTCCTCCCTGCTCTAACTTTCTGCAAGACTAAGTTTCTAATGCTAAATCCCAGAGGATTTATTTGAAAGAGATAGACACATCAGGTAGGACAGACCTTTAGCAACCAAATATTAATAACAGCTCATTTTAACGTGTTTACTCTGCATCATGCACTGTTTTAACACTCCACATACATTGCCTCACTTAATCTTCACAGTAACTTTATGAGATAGGAATTATTATTATCACTAACTTACATATCAGTAAACTAAGTTCAGAGAAGTTACTTAACCTGCCCAAGGTCACATTAGTAGGTAACAGAGGTAGGTAACTAGTAGATAACTAGTAGGTAACTACCAATAGGTAACTAGCAGGTAAAAAAGTCAACTCTTTAGCTCAGCCAGTTTGACTCCAGAGCCATGTTCTTTGCTGCTGCTTCACATTGAAAGATCTGTCTGCAGGCTCAGTGTCTCCCATGTGACATTTACTGACTGTTGGTTTCTCCAAATTCACTCTGCCTCTTCCCTACAAGTTGCCCAAATTATTTATGGCTTCCCTTGTACAAAGTTTAAAACTAAAAACAAAAAACAAAAAACAAACAACAAAAAAAAAACACCTTTGCTCAAGTCCCAGCACATAGGTATAAATAATATAGAGGCAGAGTAGAATTATATAAAGTAGATGTGAAAGCTGAAAGCTGAGGGAGTTATATTCATATCCAGCAGGTAGGGAAGTGGTTTAGAAAGTAGAATAACTTCCTGGATCCCTGAAATCACTGACTGCACAAAAATTCATAACCACCTCCTCCACATTTTCACTTGTTTCTGCCTGGTTCCCAGGTGAAGGTTGCTTGGGAGGTGCTGTTCAGTTCCAAGATGCTCAATTAAAAGATGGGGATGAGTCACTGAACTTGGGGAATGTAGAAAAGTCAGAAGAAGAAAAGCTAGAAGTCCTCCCTTGCGTCCCCCCACCTATTCATGTAGGAGAGGTTCCTCTGTGCCTCCTCTTTCTCCTGGGGTTATCCATGACAATGAAAACCCCACTGGGAAAAGGCATAAGGAGTCTGAGAAGATCAACTGTGATTTATCCATGAGTAGAGCATTGCAAACTGTAATCAGCTATTAGAATCCATACAATAAAATATTAGTCGAATGCCAGCATGTGCAAGGCAATCTGGAGATATAGGGTACTTGCCCTCTTGACTAAGTCTTCCACAGTAAAACCTCAATAAATTTGAAGTTTTCCACCAAGTGACAGAGCAGCATTTGGAAGTGGTCCCCTGGGGTAGGAAGCATCTTGCCTGGACCCTTAGGGAGGAAAAGAAAAATGCAATAGTTTGAGGAAAGCAAAACCTCTATCCTCAACCCACCATGGGCTTGGATCTTAAGTATGCTATTATCGTTTTTCCTCGTGTGCTCCTGGGATCCAGCTCACAGCATCCAAAGCTGGAATCAACCGAAACTGGCCACATCTCACATAATATTGTTTTTGGTTCACTCTCTGTGATTAGCCAAAACCCCCTGAGCACAGAGGAAACACTGTTTCCTTTTGACTACTTTAAACCCTTTCATTTCTCATAGGAAGGGCACTGACTTTTCCACTATAAAGAAAATAGAAAACTGGGCATAGGGCATCATAGGGAAGGGAAGTCTGCAGGGTGTGCTTGTTTGGAGCCCAGGCTTTGAGTTCCTGTTTCAGCTCTCTACTTTCTAGCTGTGTGACTTGGTACATTACTTATCCTTAGTAAGCCTCACTCCTGTCGTCTGTGGAAGGGGTGGATAATATTTACCTCCCAGGACTTTTTTAACTCCAGAGACTTTAAAAAACACTGCACATAAAATCACTGGCTCCCCCAAAGTACTTGGCACTGTGCCTTGCACATAGTAGGTTCTTAAGAAATGGTAACTATTATTGCTGTTGCTTCCAAAATGTGCAAGAGGCAATGATGAGATTTTGCTTTGGAGTCTATGTTTGCGCTTAATAAGCTATAAAAGTGTGCCTATTCTCTTAGTTCATTCAACAGACATTAGTTGAGAACTTAGCATGTGCCTGAATGAGCTAGACTCTAGAGACAAATGATACTTAACACATTTTCTCCTCCTTCAGGATTTCACAGCCTAGCAGGGGGGAAAGTATTATATAAACTAATAACAACAGTGGTGTGACAAGTGTTGTAGAGGAAAGTGCTGTGTGGGATAAGAAGGGAGCAATTAATTCACTTGGTTGGAAACAGCTTAGTGTGACTCAGGCTGGAATTACAAGGCCGAGCTGTTCTGCCCATTTCTGCTTGTGACTTGGAGCATGTGACTAGGAGTAAGGCAGAAGTCTTATGAGCCTTTAGACCAAATAGGTAAGTGTTAGACACTATTCTTGACTGTTCACTTGCACTCATGCACACACACACACATTCCAATGCACTACCACACCCTGCGTTCCCCCCCCCACACACATATACTTCAAATCACCTGTATACATGCACATGTACATTCCAACTTAAGCACACACACAGTTTTCAACCCACTTGCCTATAAACACACACACATTTCAGCTTGCAATGCATGCACACACACATTTCAATCAGTTACTAGAATGTGACATTCCACTTCTTGTCTGTTTCTGGCTGTCTACACTGCTTGGCCAGGCCCAGGACTTCTCTCTGAACTCCAACAATTTCTGAACACCCTTCCTGTCTACACTTTCAGCTCTCTCAAAATGTTCAGTTACCCTTCCTGTCTGTGCTCACAACTTCAGTCTCATTCCCACCAAATCATCCTCTTTTCTACAGCCACAGGGATTTTTCTAAAACTCAACTCCACAGGGTCTCTTTTCTGCTTAAATAAAACTTCATTGACCACTTCTCTACTTCCCATTACTGATCCTAGCATGAGGCACAAGGCCTTCCATGATCTCACCTGTCCCAACAACTCAGCCGTCTTTCTGCCACTTATATTCACTTATCCATTTATTAAACAGATATTAGCTAAGTGCCTACTATGTACAGGTCTTTGACCTGGGTACATTCTCTTTGAAACACAAGCTTTAGCAGGTCTAATGAAGTGTGGTTCCTTGAAAGCCCCAAGCCGCCTCCAGGCTACAGGCCTTTGCTCACTTGTTCCTTTTGACTGGTAGACTTGCCATCAACAATGACATGATCAGGACCCTACCATTTCCCACCATTGTCCCCTCAGAGAATTGAGCACATGTGCATTTGCAGTCGCTTTCACCCTGTGGTTGCTGCTGTGCCAGCACCAGAACCCCTTTCTTCTACTCATTGGCTTATATGTGCATCCCTGTCCCCACTACCCTTTAATCTCTACATTATTCCACATCTCCACCATCCAGCATCATCCCTGGACCATGAGAATCTCTTAGGAAGCACTTTCTGAGTGAAGCAATATTTCTCCTCTTTTTTTTTTTTTTTTTTTTGTGTGTGTGTGAGATGGAGTTTTGCTCTTGTTGGCCAGGCTGGAATGCAACAACGCGATCTCGGCTCACTGCAACCTCCACCTCCTGAGTCCAGGCGATTCTCCTGCCTCAGCCTCCCGAGTAGCTGAAATTACAGGTGCCCGCCGCCATGCCCGTCTAATTTTTTTTTTTTTGTACTTTTAGTAGAGACAGGGTTTCACTATGTTGGCCAGGCTGGTCTCAAATTCCTGACCTCAGGTGATCCACCCGCCTCAGCCTACCAAAGTGCTGAAATTACAGGCGTGAGTCACCACACCCGGTCAATGTTTCTCTTCTTATCCAAATCATGAAATTTAGTTGTGCCGTTTTTATCCCTCCCAGTTAAAGATGTCCTAGAGAGGAAACTGTATACTCGGTTTTCCAACATTGTAGCAAACAATAAATAACCACTGTATAGTGCTCCGCACCAGTTGATCTTTATACTAGTAGGTGGCAGAAGTAAGACTCAGGTGCAAATTTCTGACTAAATGCTGTGTCCAAAAGAACAGGCAAAAATAAAACAAAGATAATTGGTGAAACAGTAAAGCAAAAGGGGTGAGCTGCTCTCACCAAAAGATAAATGTCACACTTCACGAGGTTCACTGATTACCTATGAAAGCAGGTTAATTGTGCTCTGTATTATTAAGTTCTAGGAGGAAGAGTTTCTGTTATTCATTCATTAATTCATTCACTCACTCATTCATTCTTCAGCATATATTACTGAGTACCAAATATATCTGGGTCTGTGTTAAGTGCTAGGTAATCCATCCGTGAATTAAGAGCACGTGAATTAAGAGCACACGAACTGCTATTGGTGAGAGCAGACCACCCCTTTTGCTTTACAGAACACTCTGCATTGGGATGGCAGCCTGAATGGAGGGAGAGGGAAACAGACAGATTGAAGATAGGTTCTGGAGGGTGAAACAAGCCTTGCTGATGGCTCGTATGTCGAAAGAATAATCAAGGATGACTCGGCTTGAATACCTGAATTTTGCCATTTATTGAGTTTGGGAAAAACAGAAAAGCAATACATTTGGAGGAAAGGTAAACCCAGTTTTGGACACAGCAAGCTTAAATTATCTATAAATCATCCAAGTAGAAATAAGCATTCTGATTGTTATCTAATCTGGAGCTCAGAGATGAGGCCTGAGCTAGAGATATAAATGGAGGGACAAAAGAGTATAAACGGCCTTTAAAGGATGAGACTAGAGAGATTACCTAGAGAGACAGTATGTATAAAAAGGGAAGAAAAAGGGGCCAAGACCCTTACTGAGGCTCTTTCTACTCTACCACACTGCCATTTTTTGCTTGGATTTATAAGTGGAGAAAATAGATACATATGTAAAATGTATCGGCTGAAATGGACATAGCATGGTACATGGGGGAAATGCTGGAACTGGTCTGTTTTTTTGTTTTGTTTTGTTTTAACTAAAGTGCTATAGGTGAAGGAAAAAATGGAGATCTGAATCATTGAAGTTCTTAAAAAACAGATTCTAGCTCTCTCTCTCTCTCTCTCTCTCACACACACACACACACACACACACAATGACAGATGATAATCAGCTACCCATACACAAATGAAAAATACAAATCCCATGAACCAAAAATGCTTCATCTTCTCATCTTTTAATAGGACACAAGAGAAATAAAAAACCAGAGTTGCCCTAACATTAGTTCATTCCTCTCCCATGACACATTAAGCATTGATGTCACCTTAAAATTTTACAATTAAGAGAAATTGGTCGTACGTGCATTAATGGAGCTCTTCCCTGCCCTGGACCCTGCAGGGTCTATCTGACATGAAGCAACAGAGTTTATGGGGAATATAAGAGGGTGATGTTCCCATACCCTTCCTGAACCGGGGCCCCACCTTTGAGAACACCAACTGGCTCCCAAAAGCTGCCCTTTAAGAGGCTCTTTCTGTGCACAAACTTTTTAATGATGTATTAATTTTTCTTGAAAGGTAGGGTAGGGGAAAGAATTTGGAAGTACATTTGAGCTAATTGTTGTATTTACAAAATTAATGTCTTTATGTCTAATTACAGAACTAAAATGGGCAATTAGAGCCCATAATTAAAGAATGTACATAATGATGAAATTGCAGTGTGCAATGATTCAGGAAAAATCTTAATTATACTCTGTGAACCTGAAGTTCCTGGCACTATCTCACATTGCTATTTTCATCCCAGAAATCATTTGTATGAGCTCACAGGTTTTCCATGTCTCTGAGTGGGGATGCTTCATGGGGACAGAGAGGCCCTGAGAACGTGCCCACTGGTAACTTTCACTAAGACCAGTCAGCACAGTCCATCCTCATGAGAATGGCTGCCAGAACATTGAAAAAACTAAAACTGTAATGACTAGTGTGATAGAAAGCTGTTCTCTGAGCAGTTTTCAAAAATTAATCTTTTACCACAACATTATGGGTGGAGATTTGCCTAAGTACTACTTATTTAGAAGCATCATCAAGACATTTGGTCAGTTAATTAAGAAACAATAAAGTATATATGAATCTATACGCATATATGTATATACATATATATTTAGTTTAGTATAAATATGCATATGTGGGTACACATATAATACATAGTTTTTAAAAGAATATGAAGAAAGACAAGAACATCACATGTGATGTAGTTTGTGTAGATACAGGCACTAATTTGTGCACTACTTTGCAAAAAACTATTCAGAAATATAACAGACAAAAGGTAGAAAAGCAAAAAGTCAAGGTACAAGAGGGAAAATGTAGAGGACCAGGAGCCAGAGGATCTACCTGAATGGAATGCCAAAATTATGTCAGACTTTTTTTTTATAAGCACTACTTATATGTTGACTCCTTTAATCCCCATCACAACTCTATGAGACAGACACAATTGTTTTATAGATGAAATAATAGAAGCACAGAATGGTTAATAATTTGCCAGTTACCCAGCTGGTAAGTGATGGAACCAGGTTTAGAACACAAGCACCTGGCTGAAGAGCCCAGCAGTGGTTCACTGAAAGCTTTTGAGCAACAGAGTGACACAAGAAGATGTATCAAGAGTATGTGCTCTGGTAGCTCTAAAGAGGATGAACTAAAGTTGAGAGGAAACTGTAAGCATGAAACTATAGCGATTGCCCAGAAAAGTGACCAAGACAGTCTGACCATTGAGAGTGACAAACAAACGGAGGGAGAGATGAAAGACATCGTGGGAATAGACAGGGTAGGACTGAGTGGTAGTTATGATAGGGAAGGTAGGTCAAAGATGACTATGTTTTTGACCTAAATGACAAAACGAATTGTGATAACATTATCAGAGACAGGAAAGGGAAGGAAGAATACAATGGAAGAGTTGAGTTCTTCACAGATGTATCTTTGAGATGTCTGAGGGCTTCCACAAGGAGGTGTCCATCAGGCAGCTAGAGATTCCAGAAAAGAGCTTGATTGATCGGGCTAGAAAGGCTAATTAGAAAGGAGACTAGGAAGAGAGAACGGAAGCCAGGGGCAGCCCGACAAGGCCAAGGGAGAGAACACAGAGGAGAAGGAAAGGGGAGTCACAGAAAGGACATGACTCCAAAGTAAAAAAGGCAGTAGTTATTAGTCACCACCTCCCAGAAGCTTCTCAGCCTTCACCTAGAATAACCCCATCTTCCTCTATCATAGCTCACACATTTGGGACATGGTAACCCTTGGGAAATGCTAATGATATGATCATTGCTATTTATTAACATTGCTCAACAGTCAGCTCCAAAAGGGCATCTGTCTTGTTCACTGCTGAATCCTGGAAGCCTTGTGCTTAGCCTGGCATTAAATATATGTCCTGGGCAATAAAGGAGTGAGTACAGGATTGGAAGAACTGAGCTGATGACAAGTTGGCAGTAGGAACTCATTCCCAGTCCAGTGCCATTTCTACTGTGCCCCCATGACCTTCTCCTCTCCCGACCACTGCCCCCAGCTTCTCAGGGGCAGCCCTCACAGCTCAGTAATGAGTACCCACGTGATAGGTTCACATGTTACAGACCATGCGTGCATGTGTGCTGACAGGGTACAAAGAGGCCAAGCCACAGCCACTTTTCCCCTCACAGACCACACCCCTCATTTACTGTGAACCTCCTGGCACATGAAGAAAAGGTTAAATACAGCATTTCAACCACCATAACAAGCATAAAATGTTTATCAGGGCCAAAGGAAAAAGCAGCACCCCACCCTCGGGCCTCCCATCACTTGTACCAGAGTCCAATCACTGAAATTAGTGTTCTGGCTCCTCAGCTAACATAACCACTTACTCCTGGCAAATCAGAGAGAAGCCACTTACCCTTCCAGATCACATAAGCCTCTGGGTATCAACAGACAACAGAAGCACTAGGGGTTTGCCCTTGGTTAAAGCAACTGAAATCAGAGGCATCAGCAAAGCTGAATTCAGTCAATCTTATCCAAAGTATTTGGGTTTATCTTAGCTAAATTATTAATGCCCAAGAGGAAACTAGAGGGCAACAGTTTATTTTATCATTGTTGTCACAGCTCTTCTGATCTTTCAACTTGGCTAGGCTATAGACCCCAGTTACTCAAACACTGATCTAGGTGTTGCTGTGAAGGTGTTCTATAGATTGATTAAAATCCATCATGGGTTGACTTTACATGAGGAAGATTATCCTAACCTGAACAAGCCTGATTCAATCAATTGCAAAGCCTTAAAAAGCAGAGCTGTGGCAGGCACAATGGCTCACATCTGTAATCCCAGTACTTTGGGAGGCCAAGGCGGGCAGATCACAAGATCAGGAGTTCCAGACCAACCTGGCCAACATGGTGAAGCCCCATCACGACTAAAAATACAAAAATTAGCCAGGCATGGTGGCACATGCCTGTAATCCCAGCTACTGGCGAGGCTGAGGAGAGAGAATCACTGGAACCCAAGAGGCAGAGGTTGCAGTGAGCCGAGATCGTGCCACTGCACTCCAGCCTGGGCAACAGAGCCAGACTCTGTCTCAAAAACAAACAAAAAAAAACAAATGTTTACAAAGCAAATCATCTATATAAACAAAATTGCAGGGAGAACTTAAACCTTTTTAACCTTTAGAAAGCAAACTATTTTCAGGAATTTTTAAAAAGCATTATTAGTTGATAATGTATGTAGCAGCAATGATAAAGTTCCCAGTTTCTCTGTTCATCACAGCAGGGCCCGTCACATTGTGCTAGCAACGCTTGCTGGCCATGCTTCTCTATTAACATTAATGCACCCATGGAGAAAGTAGCCCAGTTACAGAAAGATACAGCTGTCTCTCTTTAAATGGGCTGGTGACCCCTGACCAAAAGCAGGAAAAATAATATGTAGTACATTTCAAGCCCAAATAAACAGAATATCAATTTTAAGGAAGAATTACTGTATTCATAAATTAAATAATTCACATAAAGGGATCAATTCTTCTGTCTAGCACATAAGCACTTCATAAATATTAGCCATTATTATTGAATTATTAATTAATGAGTATACATTTATTGATTAGTAATTAGGATTGGCGATACAATAATTAAAATAACTAATGTTATTATTGCTGATACAATTAAGTATACCTACACATGCATGTCTATAACAAAAGTGTTCACCAAAAAGCTATGTAACATTCAAGTTTTTGGACTTGACTGTGATGTGTTTGGAAAATGGGAGAAAATAGATTTGATTCCTATTTACATCTCAACTTACTTAAAATTCTAATGGTATTCGATCATCTCCATTGTTTCACAGCCCTTGAACAGGCTTCAGAAGCATTATAGACATATTTCATAAATTAAAAATCAGAATACTGCATTTTACAAACAACATTTTTCCCCAGTTGGTGAATTTTTGTGAAAAATATCTAAAGTTGTCATATTCAGTTATAGTAATAATTTAGTAAGCGCCTTATATTGAGAAGAATAAAATAATAACAAAAGGAATATAAAATTTAGTAAAAATATTTCTAGTCACTATTGTTTGCATGTTTGAAATCAGAACTACCCTTAAAAATCCTACACGTATTTGTCACCATGTGACATTAGCAAAGGTTATAATATTTGCACCCCAAAAGAACTAAAGTACATTTCCTTAAATATTTTCTTAGGTATTTAAATCATGTCAGGAGTCTGCCCCTGACTCCGCCGCCAGATTCCTGTGAATGGATAATGTTTCTGCTGCACCTAAGTCAAATCTCTCCCCATCCCCACCTACTTAATAGTGTGGTGTGTTGAATTGTGTCCAAGAAAGACTCTATTTACAAATAAGGAACCAAAGAGTTAAGGTTATATTCATAGGTAACCTTAGGAATGTAACCTTATTTGAAAATAGGGTCTTTGCAGATGTTTTCAAGTTAAAATGAAGTTATCTGTACTGGGATGTCACCCAATCACTAGGATCTAAGGGAAAGGAGAAAAAGATGTGGACACAGAGACAGAGAGACATACACAAGAATGAGTATGCAAACATCAAGGCAGAGATTGGACTGATTGCAAGAGCCATCAAAAATTAGATGTTGAAGAAAGATGCTTCTCTAGAATCTTCAGAGGGAGTATGGCCCTGCTGACACCTTAATCTTGGACTTCCAGCCTCCAGAACTGTGAGACAATCAATTTCTGTTGTTCTAAGCCACCTAGTTTGTGATCACTTGTTACAATAGCCCCAGGAAATCCATAAAAGCAGTCAGATCCATTATTCCTTTTCTTCAGAAGTATTTTTCCCACCAATCACAAGCTAAGGTCTAATGTGTCTAACATTCACAAGCTGAACCAGGGTTTTCACATCAAAGAATTAGCCTGGATCTCCCCTGCCACGGTACCTTTACTTCCAGTGGCTTTCCAATAAAATTGTATTTACAAACAGGCTGCTGGCCCACAGGCTGTCATTTGTCAACTTGATTTTTCAATATTGAATTAAAATTTTATTTATCTTGATAGCTGAGTTTTTGGTATCCCCTTAAAGTTTGTACTCCAGGGGAGTGCTTCACTGCCTCACCCTACCACTAGCCTTATCCCTCTAAGTTCTTCCCCCACTCCCCCAACCTTGCTTTATCCATTAGTTTGCATTTTTCCAGGCTGAATTGTTCTCTTTCCTGCCAGCCTCTCTCCAATGCTCTGAGTAATAATTCTTGGTCTCCAGTGACTCTGACAATTGACTGCATCTGCAAATTTTAATAACAGCTAATATTTCCTGCAGATAATTGAGGAAGGTGTCAATTAAGGCCAATCCTAACCAGATGCCGACAGACCTTCCCTAGACACTTCCCTTGAGGGAGAGGAGTAGTGTCATTGTTGGGGTTGCAGGGGTGTCCTTTGTCATTCTCCTGCCACATTTATGCAATCTAAGCCATCCTAATCATTTGAATATCATATTGAGAACACTGCATAAAAGGTGGTAACTAGTTAAAGGACAGCTCGTCTTATGCTGGTCCCTCACTCACCACCAGTGTATTTCTTCCAAATAATATCTTTTAGATGTGTTTGGCCTTGAGTTTCTTGTTTGTGTGTATGTGTTTGTTCTTTTCTACAATGTAATGTGACTGCCTGCTCCCTGACCCACGCTTCTCTGCCTGGTTGTAAAGGTTCCCTGTTGACTTGTGCTTTATTGCAGTGTGACAAAAAGAGCTCTGGACAAGAATTCAAGCCACTGGGAAACACAGGCTCTGCCATAGTCTATCTGTGTGGGTCTCTGGCCAAGCCACTTGTCTCCTTGAGCCCTCCCTTTTCTTCATCTGTAACACAGAATAACAATTTCTGTCCTTTTTTCTTGTGGTGGTTATGAGTAAAGAGAACAATAAGTGTTCAAGTGCCTTATTACTAAAGTAAGTACTGTACAAAAGCTTACAGATATAGATGTACAAGGAAGACCCTTGCATTATTATTTGTAATCACAAAACACTGGAACTGGGGGACTGGCAGCAAAATATGGTATATTCAAACAACAAATGCTTCTGCCATCATTCAAAAACAATTGACTTGGAGATAGATAGACATGAATAGTTCCATTTTGAAAATGACGATATACACACACATATCTCCAAAGTTGCATGAATATATACGTACGTGTATATATTTATGAGTTTACATATATCTTAAATAATTATAAATATATGTGTGTATATATATCCATGAAACTTTGGAAAAATATCAAGAAAGATAAACATCAAACCTAAATGTAAAGAAAAGTAGTTATCTCTGGAAAATTAGAAAAGTTGGCTGGGAAGAGAAATTTTATTTCTTATTTTATATAATTCTTAAGTGGTGAGATTTGAGGTTAGTATAACTTAATGATTTTCAGGTTTTACATTTTTTAAAAATGCAGGAAAAATAAAGTGCTACATAAATGCCAGCTCTTTAGCTGCACCATGTGCCAGATGATTTTACATACATGCTCCTTATGGTACACATTTTTAATCACTAACCCTCCCCCTTTCCCCTACATGCATTTTTTCAACATCTGGGGAAATTAATCCCACAGTGATAAAGGGGTTTGCTCAAGATTACATAACTAGTAAGTCAGAGCAATGATCCATCATCCACTTTGACTATAACTCTGCATACTCTTTCCGGAGTTCACACTGACCCATTACCATCAAAGTTACGCCTGTCCTTCATTTATTCATTCATTAATTCCACAAATACTTACTGAATGTCTACCCTGTGTTTAGCACCATACTTGGTCCCAGCAAGAGCTGCAAAGATGAACAAGGCAAGCTTTCTGCCCTTAAGCACTTCAAAATCTTTTGTGCTGCTAATAAAAAGCAGAAGCAAAAAGAATGCGAGAGAGAGAATGAGGAGAGAGAGGAGAGTAAACAGTTGGGAACTGTCCATCTGCCCTGGCTCCTCTTGTGAGGCTGAGTCAGAAGATGACCCTGATCATCTCCTTCTAACAGTGCCCTTTGTGCTGAAACATGGCAAAGATGCTCTTGGCATTTTGGTACAGTTTCTCAACCTCCTTCATGGTTTTTGTCCAACATGGACATATGGGTAGTGAAAAGAAAAAAGGGGAGCAATGCATTTGTAGAAATTTGAAGGAAGGAAAGGGCTCTGTCATGTTAGGAGTCATTCAAGAGATGAAGTTTAAACCAATTTACACTGGCTAAAAATGAAAAAAAAAATCCTCTAACTCAAAATAAAGAAACATAGACTTACTGTGGGCCTGTGTGTGATTTTTCTTAGGCTTTTCAGAAATATCATAAATAATCTATATATCTTTCTCCTCTTATGTATCTGGGGATCACAGATTGGACTTTATTGATTAACAGACCATAAACAAAGGATTTAGAGAAGTGTGCACCTTTATCTCTAAAGCTTACTTAAGTAGGTTTTTTCTCCCCATCGAGTTGACTTCTTATTCAAATGATATTATCTGTTATATCTTTGGCATGTGCCATAGTTTTGATAAAAGGCAGCATGTATGAGTGGCAAAAAAAAAATCATACATGCAAGTCCCTGTTAATCAGAATCACTGAGGACAGCATTATAAAGGAAATAGGACATGAGCTAGGAAGGGTTGAATTTGATAGTGGGGTAGGCAGGGGCCACTTAAGATGCAGTGGGAACCTGAGACAAGGTGCAGGCAGATGAATGAGCACACCTAGGGCCATGAGGGAACAAGGTTCACTCAGCTGTAGTGCTGCAAGGAACATTGGCAACCATCTACTATATAATCCTTTGTTTTACAGGTGTTCCATCTGAGATCTAGAGGGTGAACTAACTGCCTTGTCAAAATCACACAGCACAGCAGTACCAGACTGCGTATGTTAAAAGAGGCTCCCAGTCCACTTTATGATGTTTAATGCATGCTCTGTGAACATTCTGTCCCCATGAACAAGTAGAGTTTCAGAAAGGGGAGATTATGGACACGAACAAGAAATAGGAAGTCTGAAAAGGTTTTTGATTTGTGTAGAAAATATATGTAGGAAACTAAGGGAAGTGAAATTGGGAAGATCAATCAGGATTTAACTCTGAAAGACCTTGAATATCAAACCAAGGAGTTAAGACCTTGTTTTCTGTATATGTAACAGAGAATTACTCCACATGTTCGAGCAGAGCTAAAATAGCAAACTTACCATTTTATCCCCAGGAACAAGACTAACATATGAAAATAATTTAACTAGGAGCAAGGAAGGATATTCCCAAGAGTAAAAAAATTCTCAGAATCCCAGGGAAATAAGGAAATTACCCAGATTTTTTATGCATCCTCTCAACAAATATTCCTTCACAATATCTTCCCTTTAAAAATGATGTAACTCATTTCTTTTTCTGATGAAAAAGTAATGCATGCTCATTTATGACTTTTCAATTGCATAAGGAAACAAAATGGTCCCATAATCCCCTTATCTAAAAGCAATCATAGTTAACATTTTGGCATATTTTCATTAGAGTTTTTTTCCATGCACTTTTACATCCTTGATTGTATATCTTTATATTACATTGTGACTTTTATCTTGATTTAATATAATATCATAGACACCTTCTTCTGTTACCTAAAACTCTCAAAACTCATTATTTCAAAGGCTTATAACTTACATATTTAACCATACACTCAAGGCTGGTCATTTAGGGTTTTTTATACATAATTCTATAATAAATTTGTGTATAATCTTTGTGTATAGATTTTGTCCTTTTCAGGGTATTCCTTAGAGTACATTCATAAAACTAAAGTTCCTAAGTCAAATATTACGGAAAATTTTTAAGGATATTCACATATCTTGTCTAATTGGTTTCTATTTCTGATTATTTAATAGGTAAAAAAATATACACACAATTCTGGAGTTAGGAAGAATTACTAGAGTTTTTATTGAATGAAAGTAGTTTTTCCTGTTTTAATATCTTTTCTTTAATTAGTAAATATTTAATATTTGGGCAAAAAAGTCTTCATAAAATTAGTTTGTAGCAAAATAAAAGTCTAGATTAAATTGAATGTCTACTAAGCCCTTCTCCGCATTTTACACTGTTGCTTTCTCCTGTCTTCTGATCAGTACTCCAGCACCCTTCCTTTTCTCACTCCTGTCCTCCCCCAGCCTCTCAGACTCTTGATATTTTCAGTTCTGTGATTTATTAGGGGGTTTCCATTTTGCATTTCCGAGTACAGGGCTCAAGTTCACGTGCTGAGGCTTCCACACCCTTCCCCAGAACTTTGAAAAGTGAAGTTTTGCAACAAAAAGATTAATGGTGCTTTCCTGATTTTCATGGCCTGTGTGTTTCTCATTATCTTCCCTTGGATGCAATCACCGGCTTTTGTTCCGAAGCCACATAAGGCTAGACATTGGTCTTCCCAGAGCAGGGAGACTTTTCTAGGACTAATACTAGGGAGAAAGCTGAGTCCCCAGCCTCTTGGGTAGTCGAGTCCCCTCCACTCTAATCTGCTTGGCATGGTGCTGCCACAGCCTCCTTCACGGCCCACTTGCTCTTATCTTGGCCCTCCTAACAAGCCTCTCCACCCCCAATTTCTTTCCCTTCTAGTCTTTTTCATACATTACAGCAAGATCAAGTTTTCTCACAGCAAAATTCATATCATTTTACAACTCTGCTGAAACATCTGCAGCAGTTCTTTGTTACTTACATGTGAAAGAAATTCCAATATTTTGCAGAGAATCCATAAATATTTATTTATTGAGTTGACACGAGATAGGGGACCCCCTCCAGCAAGCTCTATAAGTTTTTTAATGGGTAGCCAGAGCATTAAGCACTATGGAATCTGTACAATGATCTCCATGTCTAGTTTGTGAGCTAAAACAGACACATGAAAAGTGAAATGACTCAGCGCTGAGTATTTGACTGCCAGATGTCACACTCAATATTTTTCAAACTCAACTCACTCTCTTCTCCCCAATCTATGTTTTCAATCTAACAGTTCCATTATTCAGGTTCTCAAGACAAGACACATACAGGCCAGGGATACTGGGAGATTTGCGGGAGCAGGAGACTTTGGCCTTGCAATGCCCATTGAAATCCAATTATTACATATTCACTTTCTTAGTTGTGCTTAGGGTGAATAAAGGGGCAAATAAATTAATAAAACCTCTCCCCACTGTTATGAGTATATAATCTAGTGGCAGAGACATAGAGCTTGCTGGAAAGGGTCCTCTGTCCTGTGTCAACCCCACACACCAAAACTCAGAAGCTGAAGTCTCCAGATCCCCCTTGTTCAGTCATTTAGTTTAGAAAAAGTGGACTAGGACATCTCCACATATTTTCTTGATTCTCTTCTACTTGCTTTCTACTGAATCCCAATCAATCCAGATATTAGAACAACTATTACTATTTGCAAGCACTTCATATTTATAAAATACTAATTCAAACATTATCTGATATAATCTTCACAAAAAACTCACAAGGCACGTTTTTATCACCTTCATTTTACAGATAAGAGACATATGCTTTAGGGAAATTAAGCCACACAACTAGGTTCTTTTCAGTGCAATAAACATATGTCTAATTTCTAATATATGTCAGGCACTAAGGGTAAAAAGTATGTGAAATGAAGCTCTTTTCTATCAATGACTTTACAATCTGGAGAGAGAGACAGACTCCAAACGGATAATTTCCACATAATGTGGTATGAGAACAGACAATGTAGAAGTTGCTACGAAAAGCTGGAAACCATCATTCTCAGCAAACTATCGCAAGAACAGAAAAACAAACACCGCATGTTCTCACTCATACGTGAGAAATGAACAATGAGAACACTTGGACACAGGAAGGGGAACATCACACACCGGGGCCTGTTGTGGGATGGGGAGAGAGGGGAGGGATAGCATTAGGAGATATACCTAATGTAAATGATGAGTTAATGGGTGCAGCACACCAACATGGCACATGTATACATGTGTAACAAACCTGCATGTTGTGCACATGTACCCTAAAACTTAAAGTATAATAAAAATAAAATAAAATAAAATAAATGAAGATTAAAAAAAAAGAAGTTGCTGCAAAAGCAGAGAAGTAAATGTCCAACCTAACCTGCAGAATCAGGGAAGGAAGCTGGGGTGGTTATGTCACCTGGATGGAAACTTGAATGAGGTGTTAGTTAGCTCACAGATCAAGAAACTAGAATTTGAACTCAGATGGGTCTGACTCTCCAGTTCATGTTTTTCCTCACATCCTGTTACACAATAGGTTTTCAATGGATATTCACTGAGTGAATGAATGAATGAATGAATGAATACATTATGCTTCTTCCAACGAAGAGAAAGTCTAAAATATCAGCCCAAATAGTAACTTTGGCTTTAAAACCTTCACGTTCTGACCGGGTGAGCTAATCAGCTCTGCATCTTAGGGAATTTCAGGAGGGCTTGCCAGAAACAGGGTTTAACATAAGGAGATCTAATTCACTCCTACAATCTCTAATTGGTTGAAGTCAAGGTAGACTCTAGAATTAAGGAGAAGACTCTCCACTTATGTCTACCCAGCCTCTTCACAAACCCTTTTAGTGTCCTGGACTATTCAGACAAAGGGAAAAGGAACTACAGTCCAGACAAAGGGAAAAGGAACTAAGTCAGAATAAAGCTTCTGGAGCTACAGCAAAGATGCCCACAGAATCTCACCCTAAACCTCCCTGGCCCCAGATAACTCTGGATGAGGAAAAAGAATCTCAATTCTCCTACACCCACCTCCTCTGAAATTTGGTTCTGGAAAGAAAACCAAGATCTCCAAGATTTGCAGAGCAGAGCAGAGTGCTCACATCCTCTAGTGATTACATGGGTCCCACCTCCCTCCTCCTACAACCTCCGACTTCACTGTATTTGTGGAGCAGATGCCTCCATGCCAGCTTCTCTTCTGTATTTCCTGATCCTTGGCCTAAGTCTCTGCCTTCTGTCTCTGTATGCTTGGCGTACACACACAGCTATTCTTGGAGCTTGTGTGTGCCATCATTTCACAATTCAAAAACCCAAATAAGAGACAGGTGGTGGGATTCTCTAAGAGAATTAGAAGAATGACTCCAAGCCCACACAGCCTGCCCAGTGAATAGCCCAGAGTGAGGCCGAAACCAACGCTACCTTTTTAGGAGTAAAATGTGTATTATAACCAACTTGTACAAGTCTTTTTATTTCCTTGGTCCCAAATATATTTTTACTCAGAATTTCCTTTTGATTCCAATTCTTGGGAAAAGTCAAACTTGTGTTGAACAATTAATGAAATCAATTTGTGGAGGAGGGAGTCAGCTCAATAAAATTACAAAAATTACAACCATTTCTTTGAGGAGAGACATATTAAATGGATTTTGGAAAGTCACAGGTGCTGTGGTACCATTATCTAGACCAATTTTAGGCTCAAGACCCTTTGTGGGTCGCTTGGGAATTACGGTTTATGGTTCAGCTTCTCCATGAATAGCCATGGATTCAGATGGGCTTGGAAAGTTTGCCAATGGGGCAAGAGAGTATAGCTATTTGATTCCTTTAAGGAAATATTTAGGGTCACTCACATAAGCTAGGGTCAGCAAACTGTTTTCTATAAAGTCCCAGATAGTAAATACTTTTGGCTTTGTGGGTCATACGGTCTCTTTTACAACTATGCAACTCAGTCAATACAGCACAAAAGAGGCCATAGACAATATGTAAATACATGAGTGTCACTGTGATCTAATAAAACTTTATTTGCAAAAAGAGGTGGCAGGCTGGGTATCACCAGCAGGCCACAGTTTTTCAACTCCTGTCATAAACCATCTGTTCTGTGCAGGAGTGTCACTCTCAGGAGGGAAGGTGTCCAGTGACATCTCTAGATAGGAAGTTGCTTTGAAGCGAGAAAACTTCAAGGCCTGGTTGTTGTATCATTACCAAAGCAACTGAGTGCCAGAACTTGCATTTAACGTGATCCCTAGGTGATGTGTATACATTACATCTGGAGACCAGCAAGTCTCAAAGGACGGTCAAATTACACAGATTCTGATTTAGTCTGAGGTCTTAGATCCTGCTTTTTTTTTTTTTTTTTTTTTTTTTTTTGAGACGGAGTCTCACTCTGTTGCCCAGGCTGGAGGGCAGTGGCGCGATCTCGGTTCACTGCAACCTCCACCTCCCGGGTTCATGCCATTCTCCTGCCTCAGCCTCCCGAGTAGCTGGGACTACAGGCGCCCGCCACCATGCCCGGCTAATTTTTTTTATATGTTTAGTAGAGACAGGGTTTCACCGTGTTAGCCAGGATGGTCTCGATCTCCTGACCTCGTGATCCACCTGCCTCGGCCTCCCAAAGTGCTGGGATTACAGGCGTGAGCCACCACGCCCAGCTTAGATCCTGCATTTTTAACAAGCTCTTTGATGATGCCAATGCTCTCACTAGATAATATTTCAGATAGCACAGATCTATTTTAGACCATTCTCTACACGACTTAATACTGGACCAGAACATAAGCACGGGGTGGGGGGTCCCAACTGCCCACCGCCACCTACCTCCTCTACCCTCAAATAAAGTAATGCCTGATAAATACTATGCTAAATGTTACGCAAAAGTGAAAATGTTTGACAGAGACTCAGACCTTACCTAGAAGGGATCATGGTTTTTTGAGTCCGGAAAAAAAGGTAATGTCTCTTATAAGACAATTAGATATCAGTGGGAAATCCTGAAACATGCTATGAAAGTCTAGAAAAGAGACTCCAAACCCCTCTCATCCATCATAAATGGAGAAACCAGGAGTTCTGTGCCCTAAAAAACAGGAAGTTTGAGCAAGTTCAGGCTCAGGAAGCAATTTAGTGAACACTGCCAGCCAAAAATACTTAACAACATTGTTCCTGCAGCCCACAATTTGGGGCTAAAATATGTAGTATAATACAAAAAATTACAAAGAAATGAGAATCAAAACAATGAAAATAAGATTCTACCTAGCAGCCCAAATCTGCTCTGACAGCAATAGAGTTTGTGGCTAACCCTGAAATCTACTCTTATAAGCTATAATGATCAAAGCAAAAACAAGAAATTGAGACCTTAGAAAATGCTTGTTTCAAGTGCTTCATGCATACATTTTTTTTACATTTTCCAAATGGTTTATTGTCATGACACCTTATATCTGATTCAGGACTGCACTCACACTCAGCAAGAGGGACATCAGAAATGAGCATCTCTAACAGTAAAGTCATCCTTCCCCGCTAGAGCACATAAAATGCACGTGCTGAATCCCTAACATGGTGTCCAGACTGTCCAGATGTCTTAGCCCAGCCAACAGTCAGGGCTCTTCACAGTCTGGCAATTGTCCTCCTTTCCAGTGTTACCTTCCACCGCTCCTCAACCCAATCCTCTGCCCCAAGTAGACAGCCATTTCCTCCCTCCCCTCCACTCCACATGCCCAGCACAGTACTTGTTCACCAGATCACAGCTGCCTAGGTCAGCTCCAACGATAATGACCCACATCTTCCCTTCTGCATATCAAATTCCTTCCTAGCCCCCAAGGCTTGGCTCAAGCTCCACACCCTCTATATTCAAAGCACGTGTTCCTTAAACATCCCAGCTACAAGTGTTCTTTCCTTCCCTCAACCATTTGTCATGGTCCTGACTCATGCTCGCCTCCCTTTAGTGTAATTCTCTTTTGTGTTCCTTTCCTTTCCTATTAGCCCATGCCCATGAGAAACCGAGGCTGGAATTCTCTCTTATTTATATTTGTATCCCTTCAGACTACTTCCAGAGTCCCTTACACATTACAGGTACTCAATAAACTTTGTTATCTTTTTGGTAAATAAAAATATTGTCCACAGTTTATGAATCCCATGAACAAATAAGAGCATGTTATTCTCTAGACTGCTCCCCTCCTCCCTAGTTCTTTCTTCATGTTACGGAAGTCTGCTCTCAGCTTATGCTTTTCAGAAGGTTTCTGGAGCCCTGTTTGCCTAGAATTGTCCATGTTCAGCCCTTGGTTCCTCCCCTCCATTCCTCTTCGAAGAACTTTTACTTATTTATTTATTTATTAATTTAATTTATTTATTTGTTATTGAGACAAGGTCTCATTCTATCACCCGGGCTGGAGTGCAGCGATGTGAACAGGGCTTACCATGCCTCGACCTCCCAGGCTCAAAAAATTCTTCCGCCTCAGCCTCCCCAGTAGCTGGAACCACAGGCAGGCACCATCACACCTGGCTTTTGTTTTTGTTTTTGTTTTGTTTTTGTTTTTGTTTTGTACAGACAAGGTCTTGCGACATTGCCGAGGCTGCTCTCCAACCTGGCTCAAGTGAGCCTCCCTCCTCGGCATCCCAAAGTGCTGGGACTACGGACGTGAGCCGTTGAGTGGCCTGAAGAGCTTCTCTCCTCAGTTTCTGCTACGTTCTCTCCCTCTCTGGTGGAGGGACATCCACAGCAGCTATAGATTCTCTGGTTAGTTGAACACTGATCCTGAGTTTGTCTTTCTAAAATAATCCTGGCACAGCCATCATCCCAAATTTCAGACGTTGGGGTTTATGCAGCAACATGATCACAGAGTTTTGTTTACTTCAGCTGTAATCCATTCTGTGACAAGCAGACATTTCCAGGTGTGTCCTATCACAGCCAGACCATCATCCTCACTGCCACTCCCACCTGCAATGCCCCAGGCTGCCCTGTCTTCATGCCCTGGAAAGTGTGCACAGCAGAATACATAAAACCAGAACCTCCAACCAGAGACTTGCGAGAAACACACCATTCCTAGGCCACTTGCTGTGGGAAAAAGACAGTTTCTAACTAATGAAGGAAGACTAAGTCATAATTGGAAATGCAGGCTTTTCCCTTTCAAGGAGAAATTAATGTTGGCAGAGTTGCTCTTTTGAGCTGCCCTCCAATGATTTTGGAAGAGCCATTTTAGAAGAGAGAAGGAAAGGAAGACAGTGTGAATGGCAAAGGGAGAGAAGAAAATAGTGAAAGAGAAGGCGATGGAAAGAGAATACAGAAAAGGAGGGAGACAGACGGAGGAGGGGGTGGAAGGGAGAGGGAGAGAATAAGGATCCAAAAGAGAAGGGAGCAGATTGGGGAGTGGGGAGGGCAAGGGAAGAAGGGGAGGAAAAGGGAAAAGCGGAAGGAGAGGGTGGAGGAAGACTGACTGGGGGTACCACCACTGGATCTCATAAGCACAGGGCCATCGGTGCTGCAGTGGTCTTGACTTCTCCCTCTGGGAACTCTAACATCCACTAGGAGACAGGCCCCCCACAGCTTGTTAGAAATACTCAGTGCTACAAAATCTGTGTCAGAGTTCCCTAGCCCCAGACAACTGAACAGAACTCAGGAGTTCAATCTCCAAAGGCTGTTGTTACCCTTCTGCTCTCAGTACCTATTAAAGAGGCAATATCTTTGAAAAGTAGGTGGCCACACCCATCCAGAGTATGCCTTATGTTCCAGATTACCTATTAATAACTTCTCCTGTCCTCACTAGTTCTCCAGATTGGATGCTGAATTATTTGGTCTCCCTATTAATAAGAAACACAAGAAACTAAAACTTAGTAAATCTCTAAACAGATTGAAATATTCAGTCTGATCATTCCCAGAAAGAGAATGAGCCTGAATTGATGACCAGAAGGACTCTTCCTGGAGGAGCCAAGGTATGTGAGATAGCTCTAGGGATAATATGACAGTGGGGTTGGAGGAGGGCACCGAAATCAGGCTTCATAGGACAAGGCTATATATAGCACATGCCTTGAATATTGAAATAATAATTTATGGAAATCACTGTTTAAGATTGGTGGCCAGGCATGGTGGCTCATGCCTGTAATCCGAGCACTTTAGGAGGCCATGGTGGTAGGATTGCTTGAGCTCAGGAATTCAAGACCAGCCTGGACAACATAGTGAGACCCCCATCTCCACAAAAAATACAAAGTGGTGGCGTACACCTGTATTTCCAGCTACTTGGGAGGCTGAGGTGGGAAGATCACTTGAGCCTGGAGGCAGAGGTTGCAGTGAGCCAAGATTGCACAAGATCACACTGCTACACTCCAGCCTAGGTGACAGACAGAGCAAGACCCTGTTAAAAAAAAAAAAAAAAAAATCCAATGGCAGGGGAAGAAAAGACCACAGTGATAGTTTCTGAAAGGTAAAGCAGAACAAATGATAGATAAATAATGTTTGAAAAATCTCAGGTAATAGAGAAACACTATAATAATTTCTGGTTGGTGGTGAAGCATAGCAATGAATTATTCATTCTAAAATATACACTGTGAAGGCTCAAGTTAAGACCTCTTAACTCTCCCATACCAAGAGTCTATCATAAGGAAGGAAAAAAGGGAGGAAAAGAAAGAGGAAGGAAGAAAGTGAGGGAGGAAGAAAAGGCAAATTTCAAGGCAATCTGTGGGAAGAAGAAAATCTAAGATATTAAACTATGAAGTGAATTATTACCACCAGGAAACTAAAGAGCAATGAGGCATTCCCTAGATAATAAACAGAGAGGAGGGGATAATCCAATAAGCATCTTGACAGGGAGAAGAAATCTTCTGGGGAATGTAAGAAAATACTACTTTAGCCCCACCCTTATCCCAATAATCATTCACATTATTTACTCAATCATTCATTCATTCAGCACACATTCCAGAAGCTATGCAGAATACAGTAAAGCCCAAGTTGAATCTGAGGGCTCTCACTGAGCATCCTCCATGTGTCAGACCCTGTGCTAGATGCTAGAGGCACAGGCATGAAGGAGATATGGAGCTCCAGGCTGGGAAGGTCTCAGATGCAATCTAGAAATTGCTACAGTTCTAGATCCTCGGTGGGATTTGAGCCTGCCAAAGGATGAACCGAGAAGTCCCATTCAGACCAAAATTCACCTGTAGCAGACCACCTTGATATGTGGAAATAGTTTCCTAATAAAAGTTCTGCAATATAGCATGCTTCTCTTTTTGCCTTGAGTCACAGCTAAGCGTGGTACAAATCTGCAATCAGTATCCCTGGGCTAGGTTTTCTTACATTTAATTTCCCCAAAACATAATTACAGGACTCTTGTACTATTATCCCGGTTGTAGTGCTTCTATTAAGTATTGTTTTACTCTAAATCACCTCAAATTATTCCTAGAAGAAAACAACTTATAAAATGATTGTTAAAAATAAAAACAAATTTTAATATTAGAAAACATGAATTGACGCAGGAACCCTAGAGATTTCCAGTGGGTCCTGTAAGGACAGAGAAGTCCCAGAAAGAGGCCAGATACCCTGGCTCACTCAAAACTGAGGAAGACACTCTAGGCCAGGACACTCCAGAACTGCCCTCTAATCTAGGGCTGGTCACGACCAAATCAATGGAAGTGAAAATGAGTTAATTGACAGTCCATATCAGATTTCCTATATAGTCAAATACATTGTCTCCTCATCTGATAGCACCCCTAGGCACAGAAACCAAGTGTTCAACTTTCCCTGTGACACCAGGCAGGATAAGTGGGGGGATTCAATGTGAGCCACACCACTCCCAATCTCATGTGGTAACAGAGCCTCGGTGACTGGATCTACTTACATCAACAGGGGCAGAGCATTCTCTGTGGAGCAGGATCCTCAAAAACAGCTGGCCTCTACTTCTCTTCAATTATTTCAGCTTCTTTAGAACAATTCAAGCCACAAACCTTGGAACTTTCTATAGCATTGAACCCCAGGCAACTTGTAGATCTCCCTTGATGGAGGCTGGGAAAAAGAGAAAGCAATATTTTATTACAGACTTCGGTTCTATTCACATTTCTTTCGTCCTTGGCACTCCTGTCCAGCACTGTGCAAAAGAAGCTTTCCAAGCACACCAGGCACTGAAGGAATTGGATGTATCCCAGAGGATCTCAGAGGGATGTTGTTTATACCTACTGATATTTGCCCAGTTAGAAATTAAAACTGAGAATTTAAAATTTGTGTATTAACTCATTAAATAATAGTAATTTTGTTGAATAATACTTGTTATAAAAATAACTTTATCTTCAAAATTGTTATAAAAATAACTTCATCTTCAAAATGAGAAGAATTATATCATTTTACATTCTTTAAAATCTCTTAAATATTTGGCTTGACCAGACACAGTTGTATTATCATATCTGCTTCTGGATTCAATTTGTTGCAATGGCACATGTCACTGAGCCTCTGGAAAACTCCACTGTACACTCATGAGAGAATGAGAATAAAAGCAACTTGGTATTATTATTAAAATAATTTTGATCTATGGATCTCCTGAAAGGGTCTCAAGGACTCCCAGGAATCCCAGAACACGCTGGGAATCACTGCTCTGGACAATGAAAAGTGAGTCTCATTTCCACCACACCATCCCCACCTTCAGAGGTAACTAGTTATCAGTTACTTGAGTAATTTTCTAGAAATACTTTACACATATAAAAACTATGGATTTGTAGTGTTTTGGGTTTGTTTGTTTGTTTGTTTGTTTTGCTGTAGTATTCTTTAGACAGGGTCTTGCTTTGTTGCCCAGGCTGGAGTGGAGTGGAGTGATCATAGCTCACGGCAGCCTTGAACTCCTGGGCTCAAGTGATCCTTCTGCCTCAGCCTCCTGAGTAGCTAGGACTACAGGCACACACCACCATGCCCAGCTAATTTTTGTATTTTTTTATAGAGACCAGGTCTTGCTATGTTGCCCAAGCTGGTCTCGAACTCCTGGCTTCAGGCAATCAAGCGATCCTCCCACCTCGGCCTCACAAAGTGCTGGGATTACAAATGTGAGCCACCATACCTTGAGAGGCACAGATTTTTAATTTAAAAAGTTGGATATTAGCATGCTATATATTTCACCTTGGCTTGTCTGTTATACATGTTGGGGACAGTTCCACGTCTGCATACATAGTTACCTCTTTCCTTTCCTCTGATCTGGTGTGTCCCTCTGAATGGATATAACTCCCTATAACTATATACAGTGCCACAGTGTTCAGGCGGGCTGCTGAATGGCTGCTGTAAGTTGCCCATTTCTTTAGTGGAGTGCTTATTGGGAATAAAATGGCCACACAAAGCAAGAACAAATGCTACACATCTTAGCACAACTTTCCTCCAGCTTCTAGTTTCCTAACAAGGTATCCAGCTGAAGTCTTGCAAAGTTGACAAAACAACCAAACTTTTACTATACTTCTGCCCTTTACTACTTGGGGCTTACCTCACACTGCTCCAGAAAATTAACATTAACAATCTCTGAGCTAACGTTTATAGGGATGTTTACAACCACCAGTCTCTCCTAGTTCTTGAAACATTCACTATCATCAGCATCACATCAGCGTCAGGGAAGAAAACAGGACCCAAGGGTCCCCAAACAGTTTTTCGTTTGTTTGTTTGTTTGTTTTTTGTTTTTTGAGACAGAGTCTCACTCTATCACCCAGGCTGGAGTGCAGTAGACACGATCCATGATCTCAACCACTGCAACCTCCGCCTCTAGGGTTCAAGTGATTCTCATGCCTCAGCTTCCCAAGTATCTAGGATTACAGGCATGCGCCACCATACTTGGCTAGTTTTTGTATTTTTATAGAGACAGGGTTTGGACATGTTGCTCAGGCTGGTCTCGAACTCCTGACCTCAGGTGATCCACTCGCCTTGGCGTCCCAAAGTGCTGGGATTACAGGCATGAGCCACCGTGCCCAGCCCTCAAACAATATTTCTGAAAGCTAGTTTCCCGCAGTACTAAGGTGGCAAAAGGTAAATCCTGTTGGTTCACAATTTCGCTGACATAGAAGCTAAAGGAAACCCCGCCTCATAAAGCTAATTTGCTTTGATCACATTGAAGATCTCAAATGCTAAAAGTTTCTTTCTTTGTTTGTTTGCTTGTTTGTTTGTTAAGACAGGGCCTTGCTCTGTCACACAGGTTGAAGTGCAGTAGTGTGATCATGGCTCACTGCAACCTCCACCTCCTGGGTTCAAGCGATCCTCCTACCTCAGCCTCCCAAGTAGCCGGGACTGCAGGTGCATGCCACCACACCCAGCTAATTTTTGTATTTTTTGTACAGACAAGGTTTTGCCATGTAGCCCAGGCTGATCGCTAACTCCTGAGTTCAAGCAGTCCTCCCACCTCGTCCTCCCAATGTGCTGGGATTAGAGGCATAAGCCACTATGCCTGGCCACAAATGCTAAAAGTTTTATAGACTATCTGAGTTCATTCCTTCACTCAGATTTACTAGCTGTACAATCTTGGGAGGTTGCTTAGCATCTACTTGTAAAATAGAGATGATACTTATGTGACAAAGTTATGAGGAAGTATAATTATAATTATGTAGAAAATGTTCCTACCACATAGTGGGTACTCAGCACTCGGTAATTGTCAAGTCCCCTTTCCTTATTGTCTATGAACCAAAATGAGCTGTGGGGCTGATCTTATGTCCTGGACTTAGCTGGTTTCTCAGGGAACCCCAGTGGTGTAGTCTTTTAGGAAGTCTGGGAATGTAGGAAACTGAGGTAAGAGAAGACGGTAGAGCATTTTTTTCCCAAACAAAAGGAATTTCCTGGAGTGTCTGTCATCTGTCTGATTCAAGATGAGAAGCACAAGTCTGCTTTCCTGCATCCCTCCCCACCAAGCCAGGAAGATGGGCACCAACAGTCCCTGCATTTCTGTTTCAGCTTTCCAATCTGTCTCTGAAATTACATAGTCCAGTGTGGTTTGCATTTGTAGGTCCATAGAGCATACAGAAAACCCCGCCCAGGCTTGGAGGAGCCCCTCAGCTAAGTATGACAATTTTTGAATCCTTCCAAGAGTAGAACCAGTACCTACAATTACAGGATGTATTATTACCTCCATTTACAAATGAGGAAACCAATATTTAGAGATGCTAACTAAATTCCCCAAGCAGCCCTAACAAGGCCAGAGTCGGAATTCCAAACCAAGTCTGTCTTATGCCAAAGTGCATGTTTTCAACCACATCATCAGATGACGCTCCAACTAGGAAAGATAACACCTTTCCCATGATGTAGTGAAGCCAGCCGGTTTCTTGGAGATAGTGAGATTTCACAGGACAGACAAATATCCTTAACCATAGGCTGATGGTCTTACTTAAGCAAAAGTATAACTAAAATCAAAGTCAAAATTCTTCAGAAAATTATTTCTAAACTTGACACAAAAGTAGAATGGTAAAACACCAAAGAGTAAACCAAGATTCAATTCATTTTTGGATTATTGTAGATTATTTATTTTACTTAAATTTAATTAGTATTTTGTTAGGAGATTAAGATTATTACATTATTTCAATAGATTATTGTTTTAATAGCTTAATAATTTAATAGGAATTTATTCAACCATGTTTTTGAGTTCCTAATATATAATATGCACTATAGTTGATAGAAAGATGAAGGAAACATGTTCCTTGGCCTCAAAAAAGATATAAAGGATACTACAAGATATAGTAGATATATAGTTTGGGTTGGTAAGGTAGTAAGAAAGAAAAGAACAAGGCACTAAAAGAAGGAGAAATCAAGCCAGTTGAGAGTTCCCTAAAGATTTGTTGGAGTGAGGAGGCATTATTTGAGCTGACTCTTGAAATATCACTAGGATTTTGTCAGGTAGAAAGAATGCAGACAAAAGTCTAAGAAAAGGGAACAATTTGAATAGGCAAGTTATGAGATAAGAAGACTAATAAATAGTTGGCAGGAGGACAGGAACACACAGGTAATTGAAGACAAAGCTGGAAGCTGGAAGATGATTGAGGTGGGAAAACGCAGGGCTCCGAATGCCACCAAGGGGTGAGCACAAGAGAGCCAGGAAGGGCTTTGGAGAGGTGGGATGGCAGGCTCAGAGAAGCTCTGTGAGGCTGAACCTGGCATATGGAGTGCTTTGGAGGAGAGACCTGGGACAGGATGACCAATGAAAGCCTTATGTACAATAATGACATCGGGAAAGGGAAATAAATAATGTGGACATATAATAATATAGAGAGGGGCTGGGCACGATGGCTCATGCCTGTAATCCCAGCACTTCGGGAGGCCAACGCAGGTGGATCATTTGAGGCCAGAAGTTCAAGACCACCCTGGCCGACAAGGTGAAAACACGTCTTTACTAAAAATACAAAAATTAGCTGGGCATGGTGGTGCACACCCACTGTAATCTCAGCTGCTTCGGAGGCTGGGACATGAGAATCACTTGAACCTGGAAGGCTGAGGTTGCAGTGAGCTGAGATCGAGTCACTGCACTCCAGCCAGGGTAACAGAGCAAGACTGTCTCAAAAAATAATAATAATAATGTGGAGAGAATTGAGAATTGACCAGTGACTACCACAAGAGGGAAGAAGGAAGGAGTCAAAAAGCCTGGGTGTCTGGGCTGCATGTGACCAGGAGCACATAGTTATTTATTTATTTATGAATTTATTTTTGATATGGAGTCTCACTCTGTTGCCTAGCCTGGAGTGCAGTGATGCAATCTTGGTTCACTGCAACCTTCACCTCCCAGGTTCAAGTGATTCTCCTGCTTCAGCCTCCTGTGTAGCTGAGATTACAGGTGTGCGCCACTCCACCCTGCTAATTTTTGTATTTTTAGTAGAGATGGGGTTTCACCATGTTGGCCAGGCTGTTCTCGAATTCCTGACCTCAAGTGATCTGCCTTCCTTGGCCTCCCAAAATGTTGGGATTACAGGCATGAGCCACAGCACCTGGCCAGTTATTTATTTATTTATTTTTAACCTGGAAGAGGAATTGGTTTGTAAGGGGAGACTGTGAGTTTGGTTTGAAACATAAGTAATTTGATTTCCTTAGAATGAAAACAGATAGACACACCTTGACTTTGGCATTCAAGAGAGGAGTTGGTCTTAGAGATCCACATTTGAACTTCAACTACATAAATGCAATAATTAAAGTCTGAGACAGATTAAGTGATCCAGGAGGAAGGAAGAGAAGAAAAGCGAAGACAGAACGTTGGGGCCCACCTGCATGGGGTGGGTGAGAGGAGAACAGCTGTGTTTCCTTTACCTTCTTCCAGGTAAGACTTGGGTCAACTTAAAAATGGTTCCAGACCTAACCCAACCTCCTTATTTTACAGATGAAGGAAACCCAAACCCAGAGGGTTAATTGATTTATCCAAGGCCTCACAGCTTCTTAATAGCAGAACTGAGACTAGACGGATTAAGTGACCATTGGGAATTAGTGTTGCTTAGCAACTGAACTAGTTGCTGTATATCACATGATGTGGCTGGATTCAGAGAAGCCTGAGAACACACTGCAAACTTCATCTATCTTTGTTACATCAGCCCAGCACTGTAACTGGGCCCAACAGTCGAATCAGCTCAGGGGTTCAGACCGTATCTTATTCATCTTCTTGTCACTGTCCCCTCTACCCTCTCTTTTCCTACCACTGCCTCCACCACCAGAGTTATTGCAGAGTAGAGAAAGTGCAGATTATTTTCCTTTTTGAGTATAAAGACAGGCTTTTGAAAGGAGTTGAAGAGTTCATTTACAATGAACATAACCCCTGGGAAAACTGAACCTCAGAGACATTCAATGACTTACCCCAGATCACCAGTTAGTGGTAAAGCCTGGACCCAAATCCCAACTCTTGTTTTTTTGCATGACACTACCAACCTCTAGTGCAAGAGACAAACTTTCTAGTCCCTAATTTCTTTACATATATGCTGTGTTATCCTCTTCTTTCAAGGTGCTTCTTTTTAAAAGAGCTCCATGATCCAAAAAGTTTGTGGAGTGCTCCAAGCTCGCCCTCTCTTGGATAGTCAAAATGTTGATTACCATATTAAAGACTGTGGGACATCCTGCAGTAAAGAAACTTGCTTAATTCTCTAACAATACTTTTTGAACTAATTTGACCATGGAACTGTGACCCTGTAATCTACTTACAAACCCACAGATTTCCAAGAATGGCACTTTGGGAAACAGTGCCTAAGTCTCATTAGCAAGACTTCCTTTGTCGGTCTAAAGCAGAAATGTCACTAGTGAGTGGTCCTCACTGTGGGATGAGGTCGGGGAGTGATGAGAGACAGAAGAAGCAACAAATTGTCCTAGTCTCTTCCAGAGCCATCTGCTCTGCCAGCAACAAAGGGTGAAACAGCTACTGAGCAATTTCAATTTGGAATCCTCACTGTAAGCTTAAGGTACTGTCTCCTACTAAGGGTTCTGGTGAGAAAATGAGTGTTTTTGTTCTCATATGTTCCACATCAGCTGATGTGCTCGTTCCACACTGCTTCTGCCACCATTCATGGTCATGCCATCTTGTCCTTCCACATCCCTCTGGCTTTTCTTTCTGCACTCCACCACCCTGGTCTAAACCCTGTCCCTTCACATCTGGACTACCAAAAGCAACCTTCTTTTTTTGTTTATTTGTTTTTAATTTTTTCCTCAGTGCTCCTTGTTCTGAGAAAGCAGCCTTCTAGTAGGTCTCCCTGACTTGATTTGTTCTCCCCTGCAATTCACCGGCTTTCATATAAAGGAAATGTTCAAAATTCCACAACATCCAAAGCTCTACTTAATGTCAGAAAACACATCTATGCAATGCTATTTCTCTATGCTCCCCAAGGCAAATATCGCACCACCCTAGGCTCCTGTCCTTACTGTTAACTGAACCAGCCAGCCATAAGCAATCTGACTGCCAAGCATCTGTTCCACTGCTCTTTGCTTCCTGGCTATCCAATTTATTCCAATTCTTATTCAATTTGCAGCATCCAGCACCAGTCCCCTGGCTATACAAACCCTTCCATGCACTCTTACATTTGCAGATTCTGAACAAGTATCCCCCCATTTACTTGCATTGCTCTTTTACTGCTCCCTGAATTTTCTAACTGAAAATAAACTCAGAAAGGGAAAGGACTATGTCTTATTAAATACAAGCTTTTTAGTAAGTACTCTAAAAAAAAAAAAAAAAAAAAAAAAAAAAACCTCTTGCTAAATACAGGAATGAATCTGTCAGAGGCATTTGAACCAGAGTGACTCCATCTTGAATAGGGGCTGGGTAAAACAAGACTGAGACCTGCTGGGCTGCATTCCCAGGAGGTTAAGGCATTCTTAGTCACAGGATGAGACAGGAGGTTGGCACAAGATACATACAGGTCACAAAGACCCTACTGATAAAACAGGATGCAGTAAAGAAGCCTACCAAGTCCCACCAAAACCAAGATGGTGATGAAAGTGACCTCTGGTCATCCTCACTGCTCATTAGATGCAAATTATAATGCATTAAGATGCTAAAAGACACTCCCACCAGTGCTACCACAGTTTACAAATGCCATGTCAACATCTGGAAGTTACCTCATATAGTCTAAAAAGGGGAGGGCTCCTCAGTTCCGAGGGAAATCCCTGCCCCTTTTCCAGAAAAGGGAAATCCATGAATAATCCATGATTATGGATTATTGAATCCATATTGAATCCATTATTGGATTTCATGAATCCATGAATAATCCACCCCTTATTTAGCATATAATCAAGAAATAACTATAAGTATACCCAACTGAGCAGCCCATGCCACTGCTCTGCCTATGGAGTAGCCGTTCTTTTGTTTCTTTCATTCTCTAATAAACTTGCTTTCACTTTATAGACTTGCCCAGAACTCTTTCTCGCATGAGGTCTAAGAACCCTCTCTTGGGGTGTGGATTGGGACCCTTTTCTGGTAACGAATCCATATTGACCTTAGAGCTATGAGTTAAGTAGAAAATGTCAGGTCCACAAAACTTTAAGGGAACAAATCTCTTTCTGGGCCTCAAGTGCATTTAAACATTTCTAGTTCAACTGACTTTAGTTTTATAAAAGCAAGAGAAAATTTATTCTATCTCATCCTGGATGGTCCGGAGCATTTTCATTTTTTTATATATATGTAGATGGATCTGTACTTTCTACCACCCTCTCATCGGCTCTTTGCCATACTTGGCCTCCAGGAAGGAGAGTCTAGACCGAGTATATTATAAGTGATATTTAAACATGCATCTCTAAATTTTCCAAGGGTCTGGCCAAAAGCATATTCTTCCCAAGAACACTTCTTTCTTGACAATTGCCTCTTCATTCATTCTTTTACTTATCTGACAAGCATTTAGTGAGTGAGTCCTTGAGATACAAGGATGGATTTTTTTAAAAGCCATGGTTCTTGAGGCATCCACAGTCTAATGCTGTTTTACACAAAATGTGATCAGACAGACATCTGCAACAGAATCACCTGAGGGGGGCTGTTTTAAAAGATGCAGACCTCCTGGACATTTGCACAGAAAATTTCTTATTTAGTAAGTATGGAGCAGCGTCTGGGACCTGCATTTTTTAAAAAGTACTCCAGGTGATTCTGATGCATAATACAGATTGAGAGCCACTGGCCCAATGGAAAAGACAGGAATGTATGAGGATAATTGTAGAGCAGTTGTGCCTAGTTGCAGTAAAACAGATATTCACAATGTGAAATGGAGACATAAGAAGGGGCTTTAGAGGGGGCGGAGCAAGATGGCTGAATAGGAACAGCTCCAGTCTCCAACTCCCAGCGCCAGCGACGCAGAAGACCGGTGATTTCTGCATTTTCAACTGAGGTACTGGGTTCATCTCACTAGGGAGTGCCGGACAATCGGTGCTGGTCAACTGCTGCAGCCCGACCAGCGAGAGCTGAAGCAGGGCGAGGCATCGCCTCACCTGGGAAGCGCAAGGGGAAAGGGAATCCCTTTTCTTAGCCAGGGGAACTGAGACACACAACACCTGGAAAATCGGGTAACTCCCACCCCAATACTGCGCCTTAAGCAAACAGGCACACCTGGAGATAATATACCACACCTGGCCGGGAGGGTCCCACGCCCACGGAGCCTCCCTCATTGCTAGCACAGCAGTCTGCGATATCGCAGCAAGGCAGCAGCCAGGCTGGGGGAGGGGCGGCCACCATTGCTGAGGCTTAAGTAGGTAAACAAAGCCTCTGGGAAGCTCAAACTGGGTGGAGCTCACAGCAGCTAAAGGAAAGCTGCCTGTCTCTGTAGACTCCACCTCTGGGGACAGGGCACAGATAACAAAAAAAGCAGCAGAAACCGCTGCAGATGCAAACGACTCTGTCTGACAGCTTTGAAGAGAGCAGTGGATCTCCCAACATGGAGGTTGAGATCTGAGAAGGGACAGACTGCCTGCTCAAGTGGGTCCCTGACCCCTGAGTAGCCTAACTGGGAGACATCCCCCACGAGGGGCAGTCTGACACCCCACACCTCACAGGGTGGAGTACACCCCTGAGAGGAAGCTTCCAAAGCAAGAATCAGACAGGTACACTCGCTGTTCAGCAATATTCTATCTTCTGCAGCCTCTGCTGCTGACACCCAGGCAAACAGGGTCTGGAGTGGACCTCAGGCAATCTCCAACAGACCTACAGCTGAGGGTCCTGACTGTTAGAAGGAAAACTATCAAACAGGAAGGACACCTACACCAAAACCCCATCAGTACGTCACCATCATCAAAGACCAGAGGCAGATAAAACCACAAAGATGGGGAAAAAGCAGGGCAGAAAAGCTGGAAATTCAAAAAATAAGAGCGCATCTCCCCCGGCAAAGGAGCGCAGCTCATCGCCAGCAACGGATCAAAGCTGGATGGAGAATGACTTTGACGAGATGAGAGAAGAAGGCTTCGGTCCATCAAACTTCTCAGAGCTACAGGAGGAATTACGTACCCAGCGCAAAGAAACTGAAAATCTTGAAAAAAAAGTGGAATAATTGATGGCTAGAGTAATTAATGCAGAGAAGGTCATAAACGAAATGAAAGAGATGAAAACCATAACATGAGAAATATGTGACAAATGCACAAGCTTCAGTAACCGACTCGATCAACTGGAAGAAAGAGTATCAGCGATTGAGGATCAAATGAACGAAATGAAGCGAGAAGAGAAACCAAAAGAAAAAAGAAGAAAAAGAAATGAACAAAGCCTGCAAGAAGTATGGGATTATGTAAAAAGACCAAATCTACGTCTGATTGGGGTGCCTGAAAGTGAGGGGGAAAATGGAACCAAGTTGGAAAACACTCTTCAGGATATCATCCAGGAGAACTTCCCCAACCTAGTAGGGCAGGCCAACATTCAAATCCAGGAAATACAGAGAACGCCACAAAGATACTCCTCGAGAAGAGCAACTCCAAGACACATAATTGCCAGATTCACCAAAGTTGAAATGAAGGAAAAGATCTTAAGGGCAGCCAGAGAGAAAGGTCGGGTTACCCACAAAGGGAAGCCCATCAGACTAACAGCAGATCTCTCGGCAGAAACTCTCCAAGCCAGAAGAGAGTGGGGGCCAATATTCAACGTTCTTAAAGAAAAGAATTTTAAACCCAGAATTTCATATCCAGCCAAACTAAGTTTCATAAGTGAAGGAGAAATAAAATCCTTTACAGATAAGCAAATGCTTAGAGATTTTGTCACCACTAGGCCTGCCTTACAAGAGACCCTGAAGGAAGCACTCAACATGGAAAGGAACAACTGGTACCAGCCATTGCAAAAACATGCCAAAATGTAAAGACCATCGAGGCTAGGAAGAAACTGCATCAACTAACGAGCAAAATAACCAGTTAATATCATAATGGCAGGATCAAGTTCACACATAACAATATTAACCTTAAATGTAAATGGACTAAATGCTCCAATTAAAAGACACAGACTGGCAAACTGGATCAAGAGTCAAGATCCATCAGTCTGCTGTATTCAGGAAACCCATCTCACACACAGAGACATACATAGGCTCAAAATAAAGGGATGGAGGAAGATTTACCAAGCAAATGGAGGACAAAAGAAAGCAGGGGTTGCAATACTAGTCTCTGATAAAATAGACTTTAAACCATCATAGATCAAAAGAGACAAAGAAGGCCATTACATAATGGTAAAGGGATCAATTCAACAGGAAGAGCTAACTATCCTAAATATATATGCACCCAATACAGGAGCACCCAGATTCATAAAGCAAGTCCTTAGAGACTTACAAAGAGACTTGGACTCCCATACAATAATAATGGGAGACTTCAACACTCCACTGTCAACATTAGACAGATCAACAAGACAGAAAGTTAACAAGGATATCCAGGAATTGAACTCATCTCTGCAGCAAGCAGACCTAATAGACAAATATAGAACTCTCCACCCCAAATCAACAGAATATACATTCTTCTCAGCACCACATCGCACTTATTCCAAAATTGACCACATAATTGGAAGTAAAGCACTCCTCAGCAAATGTACAAGAACAGAAATTATAACAAACTGTCTCTCAGACCACAGTGCAATCAAACTAGAACTCAGGACTAAGAAACTCAATCAAAACCGCTCAACTACATGGAAACTGAACAATCTGCTCCTGAATGACAACTGGGTACATAACGAAATGAAGGCAGAAATAAAGATGTTCTTTGAAACCAATGAGAACAAAGATACAACATACCAGAATCTCTGGGACACATTTAAAGCAGTGTGTAGAGGGAAATTTATAGCACTAAATGCCCACAAGAGAAAGCAGGAAAGATCTAAAATTGACACTCTAACATCACATATAAAGAAATAGAGAAGCAAGAGCAAACGCATTCAAAAGCTAGCAGAAGGCAAGAAATAACTAAGATCAGAGCAGAACTGAAGGAGATAGAGACACAAAACACCCTCCAAAAAATCAATGAATCCAGGAGTTGGTTTTTTGAAAAGATCAACAAAATTGACAGACCGCTAGCAAGACTAATAAAGAAGAAAAGAGAGAAGAATCAAATAGATGCAATAAAAAATGATAAAGGGGATATCACCACCAACCCCACAGAAATACAAACTACCATCAGAGAATACTATAAACACCTCTATGCAAATAAACTAGAAAATCTAGAAGAAATGGATAATTTCCTGGACACTTACACTCTTCCAAGACTAAACCAGGAAGAAGTTGAATCCCTGAATAGACCAATAGCAGGCTCTGAAATTGAGGCAATAATTAATAGCCTACCAACCAAAAAAAGTCCAGGACCAGATGGATTCACAGCTGAATTCTACCAGAGGTACAAGGAGGATCTGGTACCATTCCTTCTGAAACTATTCCAATCAATAGAAAAAGAGGGAATCCTCCCTACTCATTTTATGAGGCCAACATCATCCTGATACCAAAGCCTGGCAGAGACACAACAAAAAAAGAGAATTTTAGACCAATATCCCTGATGAACATCGATGCAAAAATCCTCAATAAAATACTGGCAAACCGGATTCAGCAGCACATCAAAAAGCTTATCCACCATGATCAAGTGGGCTTCATCCCTGGGATGCAAGGCTGGTTCAACATTTGCAAATCAATAAACATAATCCAGCATATAAACAGAACCAAAGACAAGAACTACATGATTATCTCCATAGATGCAGAAAAGGCTTTTGACAAAATTCAACAGCCCTTCATGCCAAAAACGCTCAATAAATTCGGTTTGATGGAACGTATCTCAAAATAATAAGAGCTATTTATGACAAACCCACAGCCAATATCATACTGAATGGGCAAAAACTGGAAAAATTCCCTTTGAAAACTGGCACAAGACAGGGATGACCTCTCTCACCACTCCTATTCAACATAGTGTTGGAAATTCTGGCTAGGGCAATCAGGCAAGAGAAAGAAATCAAGGGTATTCAGTTAGGAAAAGAAGAAGTCAAATTGTCCCTGTTTGCAGATGACATGATTGTATATTTAGAAAACCCCATTGTCTCAGCCCAAAATCTCCTTAAGCTGATAAGCAACTTCAGCAAAGTCTCAGGATACAAAATTAATGTGCAAAAATCACAAGCATTCTTATACACCAGTAACAGACAAACAGAGAGCCAAATCAGGAATGAACTTCCATTCACAATTGCTTCAAAGAGAATCAAATACCTAGGAATCCAACTTACAAGGGATGTGAAGGACCTCTTCAAGGAGAACTACAAACCACTGCTCAGTGAAATAAAAGAGGACACAAACAAATGGGAGAACATACCATGCTCATGGATAGGAAGAATCAATATCGTGAAAATGGCCATACTGCCCAAGGTAATTTATAGATTCAATGCCATCCCCATTAAGCTACCAATGAGTTTCTTCACAGAATTGGAAAAAACTGCTTTAAAGTTCATATGGAACCAAAAAAGAGCCCGCATCTCCAAGACAATCCTAAGTCAAAAGAACAAAGCTGGAGGCATCACACTACCTGACTTCAAACTATACTACAAGGCTACAGTAACCAAAACAGCATGGTACTGGTACCAAAACAGAGATATAGACCAATGGAACAGAACAGAGTCCTCAGAAATAATACCACACATCTACAGCCATCTGATCTTTGACAAACCTGAGAGAAACAAGAAATGGGGAAAGGATTCCCTATTTAATAAATGGTGCTGGGAAAATTGGCTAGCCATAAGTAGAAAGCTGAAACTGGATCCTTTCCTTACTCCTTATACGAAAATTAATTCAAGATGGATTAGAGACTTAAATGTTAGACCTAATACCATAAAAACCCTAGAGGAAAACCTAGGTAGTACCATTCAGGACATAGGCATGGGCAAAGACTTCATGTCTAAAACACCAAAAGCAACGGCAGCAAAAGCCAAAATTGACAAATGGGATCTCATTAAACTAAAAAGCTTCTGCACAGCAAAAGAAACTACCATCAGAGTAAACAGGCAACCTACAGAATGGGAGAAAATTTTTGCAATCTACTCATCTGACAAAGGGCTAATATCCAGAACCTACAAAGAACTCAAACAAATTTACAAGAAAAAAAAAACAACCCCATCAAAAAGTGGGCAAAGGATATGAACAGACATTTCTCAAAGGAAGACATTCATACAGCCAACAGACACATGAAAAAATGCTCATCATCACTCGCCATCAGAGAAATGCAAATCAAAACCACAATGAGATACCATCTCACACCAGTTAGAATGGCGATCATTAAAAAGTCAGGAAACAACAGGTGCTGGAGAGGATGTGGAGAAATAGGAACACTTTTACACTGTTGGTGGGATTGTAAACTAGTTCAACCATTATGGAAAACAGTATGGCGATTCCTCAAGGATCTAGAACTAGATGTACCATATGACCCAGCCATCCCATTACTGGGTATATACCCAAAGGATTATAAATCATGCTGCTATAAAGACACATGCACACGTATGTTTATTGCGGCACTATTCACAATAGCAAAGACTTGGAATCAACCCAAATGTCCATCAGTGACAGACTGGATTAAGAAAATGTGGCACATATACACCATGGAATACTATGCAGCCATCAAAAAGGATGAGTTTGTGTCCTTTGTAGGGACATGGATGCAGCTGGAAACCATCATTCTTAGCAAACTATCACAAGAACAGAAAACCAAACACCGCATGTTCTCACTCATAGGTGGGAACTGGACAATGAGATCACCTGGACTCGGGAAGGGCGACATCACACACCGGGGCCTATTATGGGGAGGCAGGAGGGGGGAGGGATTGCATTGGGAGTTATACCTGATGTAAATGACGAGTAGTTGGGTGCTAACAAGTTGATGGGTGCAGCACAGCAACATGGCACAATTATACATATGTAACAAACCTGCACGTTATGCACATGTACCCTAGAACTTAAAGTATAATAATTAAAAAAAAAAAAAAAAAGAAGGGGCTTTAGTGGGTAAGGCTTGGATGTTGCAATGGGAAAGATACAGTTTCAAATTCTGCTGCTGCCACTTACTTGTCATGTGATTGACCTTTTCTTGGTGTCTAATGTCCTCACATGTAAAATAGCCAAAGCTCTCACTTCACACCAATTACCAGGTTTTCATGAGACTACATATGTAAAGTGCTTAACTTAAATTTTGGAGCATAATAAACACTCATTACTCAGAAGTCATCACAACTGTCATTTTTAATTATTAATGGAACTTAAAGGAACGACCGCAGATGAGAAAAGTTTTCCTGAGAACCGTGGAGCCTAAATTTAATTTTAAAGCAGTATGTCTCAAAGGATAAATATCTTGCAGTCCACAAGAGTTCTAGGATTTTTAAAATTTTGTGTCTTTGATTATAATTTAACATTTTATACAAGAAGTAACCATCATGCAATTTCACTGCCTGACTTTTCATTTGTGTTTACACTTGCACAAATGCCAAATGAAAGCCAGATGAAGTCAAGGATGGAAATAGAGGAAATGTTGGGAAAACTAAGTCGCTGCATGGCATGAGGCAGTTTAATCTACTAAGCCATAGGATTCAACGTCATCTTCACGCTGTGAGCAGATGTGCCATGGGGACTCTGGCTTTTTACATACCAACACATACCAGCTTATAAGCAGAAACTTGAGGCATAAATACACAAAGAAGAATGATTCTGTCCCTGATTCTGTTAGTAAATGGATTAGATATCCACTGAGTACCAATTTTAATATCAACACAATGCTAACCCCATCTTCAAGTGAGTAGACAATTTAACAAATTCTCAAATGATACGTCATTGAAACTGACATTCGATGATTGTTTACTACAGAGTTTTGGTTGAGATCTTATTTTCCTGAACTTATGAACCCTCAAAGCTATTAACAACAATTTGTTCAATGTACTTACGCTAACAGGCATGTTTTGCATGAGTATTAATACATCTAAATAACACATTTAAACACAGACCAGACCCTGAGGATACATGGTTCTACTGTGTCTATCTTTAAGTTCCATACTAGTGATTAGTTTCAACAAAACCATATTATCTATCACGTTAAAATAATTTACATCTTATTGGGTTTCATAGTTATATTTGATTTATTTTTCTCTCTCAAATCCCGAGGTCTGCTCAGATATAGTTGATTTCATTTATAAATTTGTTTTGGCTCTAGAGTCGCATAAGAACTATAAGCATAAGTAGTGTATACCCAGTTTTAAAATTATACATATTTTAATAAGATCCTAATAATAGATCACCCAAAGAGCTGAAAAAAAATTCCCTATAAAACATGCCCATGTATTATTCAAGTTTGAGTAATACCAAAAGGGACAATCCTCAGGAAAAGTTTGTTCAGAGTTGTCTACTCTTCTATTATCACCTGTCTCTCTTGAAGAAGGCAGTCCCCACCTGTTCACCAGGGATGAGTGACAGAGAATCTGCTTCATCAGCAACTTATGACCAAGCCACCCCTGCAGCATGCCTGTTCAATAAGGCCCTCGGCCATTGCTTCACAAACTTCCCTTCCCGACCCACCCTCCATCGCCAATAGCAAAGTCGTTATTTGCGGTTGGGGAAAGGAGAGGACCAAGAGATCCTCTTCTTTGCAAGTGAAACACCATTTGCTCTACACTTAAAGCTATTTATTTATCTAGCCTTAAGAAGTGTGGTTGGCTGGGCACTCATGCCTGTAATCCCAGCACTTTGGGAGGCCCAGATCACCTGAGGTCAGGAGTTCTAGAGCAGCCTGGCCAATATAGTGAAACCTCATCTCGGCCGGGCGCGGTGGCTCAAGCCTGTAATCCCAGCACTTTGGGAGGCCGAGACGGGCGGATCACGAGGTCAGGAGATCGAGACCATCCTGGCTAACACGGTGAAACCCCGTCTCTACTAAAAAATACAAAAAACTAGCCGGGCGAGGTGGCGGGCGCCTGTAGTCCCAGCTACTCGGGAGGCTGAGGCAGGAGAATGGTCTAAACCCGGGAGGCGGAGCTTGCAGTGAGCTGAGATCCGGCCACTGCACCCCAGCCTGGGCGACAGAGCAAGACTCTGTCTCAAAAAAAAAAAAAAAAAAAAAAAGAAACCTCATCTCTACTAAAAATACAAAACTTAGCCAGGTGTGGTGGTGGGTGCCTGTAATCCCAGCTACTTGGGAGGCTGAGGCTGGAGAATCACTTGAATCCAAGAGGCGGAGATTTCAGTGAGCAGAGATCATGCCATTGCATTCCAACCTGGGTAACAAGAGTGAAACTCCGTCTCAAAAAAAAAAAGAGGTGTGGTTAATGGTGCAGGTGGAAATCGAATTCCTTTTGTTTTTTAGTTTTGTTTTATCTCATTTTACTTTTTAAATTCTAATATTTACATACAGATACTGATTGAGTAGGCCTCGTGTGAGGCCTAGACTGTACATTTCTTTTTTATAATTTTAAAAAATATTTTTAAATTGACAAGTAAAAGCTGTATATATTTACAGCACACAACATGATGCTTTGATATATGTCTACATTGTGAAATGGCTAAATCACACTATTTAACATATGCATTACCTCACATACTTATTCTGTTGTAACGAGAACACTTAAAATTTACTCTCTCAGAAATTTTCAAGGATACAGTTTATTGCTATTAACTGTAGTCACCATGATGTACAATAAATGTCTTAAATTTGTTCCTCTCTAATCTTCCCATCCTACCTCGCCCAGCCTCTAGGAACCACCATTTTCCTCTCAGTTTCTATGAGTTCTACTCCCTTATACCCCACATACAGATGATATTATGTGGTATTTGTCTTTCTATGACGGCTTATTTCACTTAACATAATGTCCTCCAAGTTCATTCATGTTGTCACAAATGACAGGATTTCCTTCTTTTTTAAAGCTGAATAGTACTGCATTGTGTGTATGCACTCACTTTCTTTATCCATTCATCCATTGATAGACACTTAAGTTGATTCCATATCTCAACTATTGTGAATAATGCTGCAATAAATCTGGGAGTGCACGTATCTCTTTGACATACTGATTTCATTTCCTTTGGCCACCCAGTAGTGAGACTGCTTATAAAAGTAAACAATGGCAAGGCACTGTGTCTCACACCTGCAATCCCAATACTTTTGGAGGCCGAGGCGGGAGGATTACCTGAGGTCAGGAGTTTAAGACCAGCCTGGCCAACATAGTGAAACCCCCTCTCTACTAAAAATACAAAAACAGCCAGGCGTGGTGGTACATGCCTGAAATCCCAGCTATTCAGGAGGCCGAGGCAGGAGAATCACTTGAACCTGGGAGGTAGAGGTTGCAGTGAGCCAAGAGTGCCATCGCACTCCAGCCTGGGTGACAGAGCGAGACTCTGTCTCAAAAAAAAAAAAAAAAAAGTAAATGATGTGGATCTAGATATCTCAATCCTTTGTCACCACTTTCATCTAACCCGCATGTGTTCAGAAGAAAGTGTCATACACCATGATCATCAGGCTGTCTGGTGGATATGTTTTCCTAATGCCTATTGCTGAATCACGCATTTGTAACTATAATAACTTCATCATCATACAGATGGATTTGAAAATATTTTTAAATTAGCATCGTAGTACTTCTCTCAATGGCTCTGAGAAACTGTGAGTAAATTTAGGAACAAGTTGTAGATGACAATTATTGCTTATGTTCCTATGGAGGGCTGGATTAAGACCTTACAGAGGCTTCAGATACAGAAATATTATAGTCTCTTCTCCACTCCCACCCCAACATGTACTTCACTATTTTTAAAAATGCTAAAAAGTAGCATTAGGTGCAAGAACATTCAATAACATTTCTATTTTCTATTTTTCTCATGAAGACTACTTCAATACATTTTTGAAAACCAAATATTAGCTTATTTCCAAAAGGAACTGGAGGTGTCCCTACTAGAGTCCTAAACACTTTTGGGTAAAGCCAGTCGCAAGTGTATCCTGGGTTTTCACAGGCATCATATCTCTTAAAAGCCAGGTCTCATTTCTTATGTACAGTCTGCGGGTAACAAATATGGAACCATTCTGAATGTGCCAGACTCTCTTTTTCCAGTTTAACTACCCAAGAACTCCTTCCCAGACTTCTCCTTGCCCTAATCCTACCCAACCCAAATGAGGGTTTTGTTCTAAAAGTATGAAATTCCTTTCAATATTCAAGTACGTTGTAAGTTAGAAAATTAGATATTCTGGCCGGGTGCATTGGCTCACACCTGTAATCCCAGCACTTTGGGAGGCCGAGGCAGGTGGATCACCTGAGGTCAGGAGTTCGAGACCAGACTAGCCAACACAGCAAAGCCTCATCTCTACTGAAAATACAAAAATTAGCTGGGCGTGGTGGTGGGTGCCTGTAATCCCAGCTACTCGGAAGGCTGAGACAGGAGAATCACCTGAGCCCAGGAGGCGGAGGTTACAGTGAGTCACGACCAAGCCTCTGCACTCCAGCCTGGGTGACAGAGTGAGACAACATCTCCAGAAAGAAAAAGAAAATTAGATCTTCTGCCCTATTTAAATGCTATTCTTCTTTCCTATATTACTTCTGCAAAAGGCATGAGGCCAGCAGTGAAAGGGAAATGCAGAGTTATTAAAGTTTACCTGTGTAGATAGGTCAATATCAGACATTCTGAGCATCTTTGTTAGAATATATTTTGTAGATGTTGGCAACTCAATCAATTGAAAAATGATGATGAGAAGCACCTGGGAACCTAGAGGTGGCACTTTCTACAGCTCAGGGAAAGGCACAGTGTAGCTCCATTTTTCTGGAGCATGGGGGGCGCTGGTGGATCTATGAAAGGGGCAGAAGAATCTGGTACCTTAAGCCATGAAAGTGAAACAGACAAGAGAACTTCAGAAAGTTGTGAAGGAGAAGGAGAGACAATAGGAAGACTATCAATCCTCTTTAAACTGTGAAAACAAAGCTTGCTGCCAAAATACAGCAAAAGGATTAGAAAGCAACTTTTCAGATGCCCTTGAAGGAATTGTATAGGTCTAGAATTTACATCCTAGATTGACATCCAAGTTTGATACCCCTTTGGTAATAAATGGCTGAGCAAAAGGCTTAGAAAATTTTCACCTCCAAACATGGTATTAAGCAGCAGTTAATTTGTTTTTTTACATAACACTGAATGTTCAAATAAGGATTTTTTAAAAGCTTTAACAAATGAAAGGTATTTTAGAAAAGAGAGAACACTCAGTGAGAGAGGGAAAGGTTAAAGGTAAGCACTTCTATTATCAGAGGACTGAACACACCCATGAGGAAAGGAGTATGATCAAGAGAAAGACACCAGCACTGCCTGTAGTCAAACCAGGGGAAACCAAATCTGGGGTAGTATTCTGAAACCCTCCTGGAATAACCACCTTCTATTTGTTGTTAAAATAAAATAAAACAGGCTGGGCATGGTAGCTCACGCCTGTAATCCCAACACTTTGGGAGGCCAAGGCGGGCAGATCACCTGAGGTTGGGAGTTCAAGACCAGCCTAATCAACATGGAGAAACCCCGTATCTACTAAAAAAACCCAGAAAATTAGCTGGGCATGGTGGCCCATGCCTGTAATCCCAGCTACTTGGGAGGCTGACGCAGGAGAATGGCTTGAACCTGGGAGGCGGAGGTTGCAGTGAGCCAAGATGGCACCATTGCACTCCAGCCTGGGAAACAAGAGCGAAACTCCACCTCAAAAAATATATAAATATATAAATAAATAAAGAAAATAGGCCAGGCATGGTAGCTCATGACTGTAATCCCAACATTTTGGGAAGCCAAGGTGGGTGGATCACCGGAGGTCAGGAGTTCAAGACCAGCCTGGCCAACATGGTGAAACCCTGTCTCTACTAAAAATACAAAAATTAGCTGGGTGTGCTGGTGGGTGCCTGTAATCCCAGCTACTCGGGAGGCTGAGGCAGGAGGATGGAGAATGGCTTGAACCCAGGAGGCAGAGGTTGCAGTGAGCCGAGATCACGCCACTGCACTCTAGCCTGGGCGACAGGGTGAGACTCTGTCTCAGAAATAAATAAATAAATATAAATAAAACAAAAAATAAAATAAAATAGCCCTGTATATAATATAGGCCCAATACAAACCGAGTTTTCACATGAGCTTATCTGTTCCTCCTTATCTGTACTCACAAGACATTAGTATATTTCTACAATGTTCACAAATCATAAGAATCAAGATTTAAGTCTAGTACTTCTGATAGTAAGTCCAGTACTTAAGCCATTTTTTTTCCATGACCTAGCTCTCTTTAGATGCTGATCTTAACGGCATAACCAATTAATAGAAACTTACTGAGCTCTTTTCCATCCTCAAAGACTATAGTGTATGACATTTCAATTACTGCCCTCTAAAATTTTTTCCAACAACAAATAAGCACTGTGCCAGGCATGTAAAGTAAGTCCTTAATCTAATATACAGTGAGAGTTCAGTAAGTACTCACTTATGGGTTAATGCTATAAGGTGAGTTAGAGCGATCACCTAAGATATAGTCTTTGCTAAACTAAGTGATACTGACCAAAAGAACTAGGGATTCCAAGAAGTAAGATCTGGGATGGATGGAGGATCTGAAACTTAAGCTGGCCTTCAAGAAGAGTGGTATTTGGCTAAAATGAGAGGAGAGAGGAGCATATTCAGAGAGTATGGGGACAGGATGACAACTAGGGTGAAGATCATAGTGACTCAAGTCTTAATCTGTGAAAGTGAATAGGGGGGTGTGGGTGCTGACAGGACAGCTATTAGCATAATTGAACCAGAAAATGTAGAAATTGTATATTGTCCTTTACAGATGAGAAAAATTTAAATGCTGAAAGATTTAAAACATTGTTGCACAAAGTCCCACTCCTCATAGGTGGCAAAGTTAAAATTAGAATCTCACCCTATTAACCCTTGGCCCATTACTCTTTCTACCATACCAAGTTGTAGTTAAAACAACACAATGAGGGTGGGTCCAGTGGCTCATGTTTGTAATCCTAGCATTTTGAGAAGCAAAGGTGGGAGGATCGCTTGAGCCCAGGAGTTAGAGACCAGCCTGAGCAACAAGTGAAATCACATCTCTACAAAAAAACAAAACAGTTAGGCAGCTGTGGTAGTGCGCACATATAGTCCCAGCTAGTTGAGGGGCTGAGGCGGAAGGATCACTTGAGCCCAGGAGGTACAGGCTGTAGTGAGCCATGATTGCACCCTGCACTCCAGCCTGGGCAACAGAGTGAGATACTGTCTGTAAAAACAAACAAACAAAACAAATGACTATTCTTTAAGTGATAGTTATTATAATTTGAAGGGTATAACACAAAAATACCTATATATCTGCTATTAACCTATTGAATTAGTCTTTCTCAAGAATTTGAAACATTTCTGCCTCAGGTCGCTTTAATAAATAAAATAATATCATTTAAGTTTAGGGTACTTATCTGAAAAACAAAATTAATCATTTTAAAATACAGATGCTCATGATTATAACTATATTACAATGACTGCCTTCAAATAAGAAAGAAGTAGCCAAGATGGAATCAAAGTGCTAGAATTTGGAGATTGGGCAGATTTTTTAAATTAAACTCTTAATTCTTTTAGAGCAGTTCTAGGTTCCCAGCAAAATTAAGTAGAAAGTACAGATTGTTCCCATATACACCCTTGTCCTCTGCTATAAAACCTCCCTCACTATTGACATCCCTCACAACATTGGCACATTTATTACAATCAATAAGCCTATCAATAAACCTAATCGTGTGTGATATCAACACATCATTTTCGGCCAGGCGCAGTGGCTCACACCTGTAATCCCAGCACTTTGGGAGGCCTAGAGGGGCAGATCACGAGATCAGGAGTTCGAAATCAGCCTGACCAACATGGTGAAACTCTGTCTCTACTAAAAATACAAAAATTAGCTGGGCGTGATGGCACGCGCCTGTAGTCCCAGCTACTCAGGAGGCTGAGGCAGGAGAATCGCTTGAACCCGGGAGGCAGAGGTTGCAGTGAGCCGAGATCATGCCACTGCACTCCAGCCTGGGTGACAGAGCAAGACTCCATCTCAAATTAAAAAAAAAAAAAAAATCATTTTCACCCAAAGTACATTGTTTACATTAGGGTTCACTCTCAGTGTTCTACATTTTATACATTCTATGGGTTTTGAAAAAGGTATAATGACATACATCCCCCACTGTAGTAACCACAGAACAGTTTCACTACACTAAAAATCCTCTCTGTTCCATTTATCCCTCCCTCACTCCTAATCCCTGGCAACCTCGAATAGTTTTTACTGTTTCCATAGTTTTGTCCAGTGAAATTCAAAATTCGAAGTACTATTTCTACTGAATGAGTATCACTTTTGCACTGTCGTAAAGTTGAAAAATCATAAGTTGAACCGTTTTAAATCAGGACCATCTGTATTTTCTCTCAACCGATGGTTTGTATTGTCATTGTCTTGACATTGTCTTTCACAAAGCGGAAGTTTACAGTTTTAATGAAGTCCAGCTAATCAGTGATTTCTTTCACAGATAGTGCCTTTGGTGCTGTATCTAAAAGTCATCAAAATACCCAAGATTACGGAGATTTTTTCCTATGTTATTTTCTATGAGTTTCATTGTTTTGCATTTACATTTTGGTCTATGATCCACTTTGAGTTGCTTTTGTGAAGGATGTAAGGTTTGTACCTAAGATTCATTATTTTTGCATGTGGATGTCCAGTTGTTCCAGCACCATTTGTTGAAAATACTACCTTTTCTCCATCAGATTGCCTCTGCTTCTTTGTCAAAGAACAGTTGGCTACATTATATGGGTCTATTTGGGCTCTCTATTCTGTTTTGTTGATCTATTTGTTTATTTTTTCACCAATACCATGATGTATTGATTACCAGAGCTTTACAGTAAGTCTTGAAGTCAAGTACTATCAGTCCTTTGACTTTGTTCTCATTTATTATTGCAGTGGCTAATCGGATCTTTTAACCTCTCTATATAAATTTTAGAATCAGTTTGTTGAGGCCAGTCATGGTGGTGCACGTCTGTAATCCCAGCTACTCAAGAGGCTGAGACAGGATAATCACTTGAACCCGGGAGGTGGAGGTTGCAGTGAGCAGAGATTGCGCCACTGCACTCCACTCTGGGCGACAGAGCAAGACTCCATCTCAAAAATAGAAAAAGAAAAAAAAAAAAAAAGAATCAGTTTGTTGATATCCACAAAATAACTTGCTAGAATTTTGGTTGGGATTAGGACTTATTTTTAATTTCCATTGATACTATTTTAGCATTATTATGTCCATTTTAAACTCTCAGTTATGTACACATTCTAAAATTACAACTGCATCTGTCTGAGGAACAGATTGCTATTCTTGAGTGAATTTAGCTCTCACTACTCTCTTTTTGAGGTCGATTTGTTCCCCTGCATCTCAAGAGGGTTCATCCTGAAGGACAAGTGCCAGTAGCCTTTGAAAACTTCACCAATCCTCTAACTTTTACATGCCTCTGAGAAGTTACAGTACTGCAAGGCATTTTGGTATGGCTCCCATGAGGACTTCCGAAGTGCGATTTTCTTTTACAAAGCCCAAGTAGATACTCATTTTACTTCCAGCAAGAAACGGAAGTGGCATATATTGGTGTGACTGTACTTTAAAATTGCCAAAAACACACATAGACGCACTTGCACCCACTTCTCCAACCTTACCATGGGGATATGGGAGTTTGTTCTTTAATGCTTGGATTTAGACATAGAACGATAGCCATAATTATGATAATAATGAAGACTATGGCAACAAAGGCAATGGTGATAAGAAGTACAGTCCCAGGCCAAGCGCAGTGGCTCCTGCCTGTAATCCCAACACTTTGGGAGGCTGAGGCAGGTGGATCACCTGAGGTCAGGAGTTCAAGACCAGCCTGGCCAACATGGTGAAACCCCGTCTCAACTAAAATTACAAACATTTGCTGGGCATGGTGGCAGGTGCCTGTAATCCCAGCTACTCGGGAGGCTGAGGCAGGAGAATCACTTGAACCCAGGAGGCAGAGGTTGCGGTGAGCCAAGATCGCACCATTGCACTCCAGCCTGGGTGACAGAGCGAGACTCCATCTCAAAAAAAAAAAAAAAAAAAAGTACAGTCCCAAAAATAAGGAAAACGAGGATGGTTTTGTTTGAAAAGGAGATGGAGGTGTCTCCTTTATCAGAGATTTAATCATATTTTATGTGTTTCTGAAATTTTCTCTAGTCACTGCTGTATGTGTCTGTTGTTTCCTAAGTTCTTAAGGACAAGAATTATGTCTTTTACTTCTGGATCCTTCATTTCATTTGTTTATATATTCAGTAGATGTTTTATTAAATGTCTACTATGTCCAGATATTGTGTTAAGCCCTAGCACTGAATAAGGCATGCACTAAGTGCACAGAAAAATTTTTTTCTAATAAATGAGAAACCTCAAACTATAGCTACATAACATTATAAACAGCTTGAGAGGCAGCAATATGACTTATTATTTTCACAATAACAAATAGGGCATAAATAATAAATTTATTTATTATTTTGTTATGTTTAATAAATACATATTGAGTAATTAATAGCAAATAAAACATAATACTAATACAAGGTGATAGTAGTAGGGAAATTGTGCAAAGGGTAGAAGGAATTCATGAGAACTCTGCATTTTGTTCTCAGTTTTTCTATAAAGCTAAAGTTGCTCTATAACTTTTAAAAATTATAAAAAATATAAAATTTAGGATCCTATTTATTATGGCATAACACCTGGCTCCACTGACAATCACCATCTAATAACTATTTCTGTATTGTTTTTGAATTATAGTTCAGCAAACTTTAAAAGCTAAATTTTATTAATCCAGGTTGGATACCAATTTTCTAAATAAAGTTTTGTACAGTCAAATTCATAATATACTCCCTAGAACCTAAAGCAATGAATGCTTATAAATGCTCATAACTTCGTGGGGTTTGTTCATCACAAAATATATAACAGTGTCCAACAGAGAATAGGCATGCAATAACTATTTACTGAGGAGTAAATAAATCAATACAGCAAAAACAAAATTATGACAGAGTTTACCAGGATGCTATGACATTTTTAATAGATAAAAAATATACCTGTGATTTTTTTTAAATCACCACTATTTAAGAGAAAAATAAAATCAGTGAAAACTATCTTAGACATGAGAGTTCACTGAGATTTGTATTGTTTCATGTTTTTGGATTCATAAGAGCATTCAAATTTTAAAAGGAAAAAATGCAAAAATGCTAGATTGTTTGCCCTCATTTTTAATCCATCTCCCATCTCAATTTATTTTGGCTACCTAAGCCATTAAGGCCCTAAGGATTATCTTGCATTACAGCAAACTTTGCGGGTTTAGCTACCTATGAAATATGTCATCCACACCTATTATCCTCACAGGTACAGTGCTTTCCAGTTTCCTATACATTACCTTATCTAAACTCAAATGAAGAGGATAAAATTCATGAGGAAATTGAAGACCAGTGAAGTTAAAAAAACTCCTCTGAGATTGAAACCCTAGAAAATTATGGGGGTGGGACCATAGCCGCACTACCTGTTCTTTTCACTACATGACGCAACTGAAGTTCTATTTATCACTTGCCCTCTCCCTCTCACTCATACTACAGAGCACCAGCCAGCACTAACCTCGGAGCTATAGATCCAAAGGGCCCCTCACAGATTTTTTGGGGGTTCCTTTAGGCACAAAATACAAGTCACAGATGAGTTAATGAGTGGATCCATTACAGACAATATCCAGTTTCCAAGAGAAGCCCAGCTAAACTCAGGAGCTCTGTAGTAAGTCCGAACCCATGTTTAGAACTCCTCTACCTTTGTATTGCCCTTCCAGGCCTTAGCAACTCTTGGACTGGCTCAAAACTGACCTTGTTCAGCATTTCAAAGCCAAAGTAAGATTCCAGCTAGTAATAAGTATATAATTTGCCAAATGCTGGGGTTTATAGCATTAGGAAACATCAAATATTTCTATGCAAAACAATTAGAAAAGAAGAGAATTATTTTTAGCCAAATCATATGTGAATAATGCAGGATTAATAATAACATATTTAAATGTATACAAATATAATTAAAAGAGAGAAAAAGTTTACAGACGCCATCACTTTAGCCACTAGGTGATTGATGTTCCAATAAACATCCTTGACAGGTATCTGGACATCTCAGCTCCTTTACTAAACTATGTTATTAGCACAGTGTTAATAAATCTTTGACAAATAGAATTAAATCAAATGGAATAAAATTGAATTGCCAAAGACAACGCAGTTAGAGATTTATCTGCAGAGGTACTTAACTCTGTTTCACATCAGAATCACCTGGGGAGCAGTTCACAGTACTGATTCCCAATCTCCAACCTCAGATATTCTGATTTGATTGGTCTGAAAATCTTTTAAAGTCTACCTGGGGTTTCTAATTTCCTGGTGAGCAGTCCTCACTATGGATGGTTGCTGCATTCAGAGAAGCTCTGGGATGCCTGGGGATGCTGGACACATTTCTGGACTGAGTAGTCATTGTTGGGACAGAGTTGATCAATTCATATGTTACACAGCTTCAAACGGGCAAGAGGTATAAAGAGTCCAGTGTGTCTGTGTTGCGGACAGGTCACCATTTATGTGAGCTGGCACAAGAATGTTAGCATGTCTGTGGAGGTCCAGTTTTAAACGTGTGTTTGCTTTCTGGATGCCTGCGAGATGTGTGTTTGGATTGTGTGTTTGAGGTGAGGGTGATGTGAAGTGCCTGAAAGCAGATCTTTTAAAGGAGCTTAGGAAGGATATCTGAGCGATCATGCGAATTGAAAATAGTGTGACACGAATGTATGGAGGGTGGCCACTCTAATTTTTTCATGTGTCTATTAAAAATGAAAATACATGGAAAGGTTTGAAGTAAATTCACTGTGTGTGATCGAGAATTCATATGACTTCAAGACTGGGGAGCGATTATACAGGAAGGGAAGAAAAGAGGGAGTTCACAGAGTGGCTAGGGGAGAATAAGCAGGTGATAAGGTTCTGTGCTTGGACATGGAGAGTGTTGAGGAATCTAAGTGAAAGGCATTCCGGAAACACCTTCCCCACTTCCCTTACATTTAAAGTTTCTAAAGCAAATGGATCTTACCCTGAAACGGAGGCTGGGGCCTCCCCACTGCAGGCTGGCTCTCCACCCCCACCCCAGGAGCAGTGGCCTCCCTTCTGACTGCAGGCACAGAATAGCGAATGCCAGAGAAAAGATGAAGGGAGATGTGCCTGCCAGTGACAAGAAGGTCCTGGGTCAAGGATCTGCCCTCAGCTAGAAACGAAGCTCCTCAAATGTGAGTCTCGTCTGAGGAGCAATCAGGGGACTGGTCCTGAGTAAACCCTTCCTTTTCAGAGACAGGGGGTGCTTCACCAAGCACAGTGTCCTTCAGCCTGCGCTGCTTTGGGTGAGGAATCACAGCAAACCAGGCCAGCAGAAGAGAAGTTAAGACAGAGCCCTCAGGAGTATTCCCCTGGGAGGGAGGAGGGCCTGCTTCCATTCAAAGCAGATGGGCACTAAGGCTGAGGCCACCCATTTCAGAGTTTCACACACATCCAAATCCATCTGCCCTCCCGCCAGCGTCAGCACCGACTGCCAGACCCAGCACCACAGGGTCTGCCTCACAAGACGTTCTGGTGTTTACTGATCCTAATCACAAGAGCTGATACCGGTAAGCCCTTGATAGCCTTCAGCATGCATGCACATCCAATACCTCTTACAGCAATAACACTGAAAGGTACTGCCATTGTTCCCATATAATAAATACAGAAGTCAAGGTGCGGAAAGGCAAAGCAACTTTGCTAAGTAGTAACAGGTACAGCCAGAACTTATCCTGAATCTTCTGACTCTAAGTCCCAGACTCTTTGCATAACGAAGGTAAGTATATACCAAAGACCCAGAAATCAACTCACATCTGATATCCCGACAAATGTTCAGCCAAGTGCAGGAGTGGCCTCCGAGAGAGAATCCATACTGCTCCCGTAGCTTGACACCTTCACCTCCTGATCACCCGTAGAAATATGGAATTTGACCTCAAAAGTAACCAAATGCAAGGGAGATGAGGAGAGTATCATTGAATAGTGATTCCAAGCACAGATTTTAGAGTCGGATATACATGAGTTTCAAATGTATTAGCTACATTTCCTTGAGCAACTCATTTCACTTCTCTAAGCATTAATGTCCTTACATGTAAGATAGAAATAATGCCTTACATAGCTGTGAGAACTCAATCAAATTATGTACGAAAAGCTCTGAGCATGAATTATGTATTATTTTGAGTCTGGTGCATAGAAAATACTAAGAAGTTAGCTTCTTTTTATTTTACACACACACACACAAATATAACCATAGACATCATTAGCTGATGAGCCGCCATTGGCATCCTCTCTATTACTGATAATTAATGTCCTCGTGGTGACTTGCTCATCATACTGCCTCTATTGTCTCAGGCAGAATAAGCCTTAAAAAGTAAATGAAAGCAGAGGTATGGGGTGGAAAGAACACTGGACTAGCAGTGGAGAGAATCTCAATTTCATTTTCAGCTCCGCTACAGATGTACTGTGGGACTCCAACAGGTCGGTCCCCTTCCTATCATTTTTTACATCTGTGGAGTGAGGGGGTCAGATGAGAGGCCTAAGGCCCTTTTCAGGACTCTTAACTCTGGGTTGTAGGAAGCCAACAATCGGCAAAATGGTGCTGAACCCCCTACTGGCTTGAACAGTACGAACTCTTGCCTCAAATGGCTGGTCTGAGAGTTTCAGCCACTGGGAACAGTTCTCTTTCCCTTTGGATCGGACTCTTGAACCTAGGCCAGGACTCAGAGGTCCCAAATGAAAACAGCCCCAAGTCATTCCATAACAAAGGGAAAGACACCAAGAGCCAGCAAGGAGATGAGTCTGGGAAGCTGTATTTCATCGTCACAACTGAAAAATCCTCCATGCACCCAACCTCCCCCTAGCCACCCCAAATCTCAGGGGGAAGCCACCCCTCATCCAAAGTTACCCTTCTCACAAGTAAATCAGCAACTCCTCTGAAAAACAAAAAGTGCTTGGTCTACATTATCTCCAAAACTCAGGACCTTCTAACACCACTACTAAATGTCTAAAAACTTAGCTCTCTTGCTCTGCCTTCTTCATCCTGAAACTAACTCTGCAATCGGCCTGTCTTGCCTGCCAACAATTTCAGCTCTGCTAATGCTGTTTATTGTATCCTGCAGCTGTTATGGATTCATTTATTTTGCTTCGGCCTTCTTTGGTTATTAGTGATCTTTATTCTTCCCTTCATAGCATAAATCCAGACCCCCAAAAACATGGGATCTGATTTCTCAAGTCTGTGGTGCCTCACTCCGTTCCCTTCCTTGTCTGACTGAAAAACGCCCTTCTGTTTCCTTTTTAAAACTTTTCCTGAAACACCAAAAGAAGTATATGCGGAGCTTTCATTTTCAAACAAGAAAAAATAATAAAGAAAAAAGACCCACATAACTTACTTTCATCCAGGGGTGCAGTTTTGGAAAGAAGAAAACAGAGCTATAATCCACTGCGTTTCCCCAACCCAGAAAGAAGAATTTGTTGTGAAACGCTTCTTTTTCCACTTTGCTGGTGAAGGAGCCTGGTGGTAGGCATATATCCACAGGCTGATGCAAGATGCCTTTGAGAGAAACCTCACATTCTGAGGATTCCTGGGAAAGCGCCAGGGATCCCAGCATCCAATATATTGCACATTTGGTTTCAATTAGGAAGGGGGCTGGGGAGGGAAGAAGGAAAGTCACCAATCAGAGCTGTTTTCTGTTTAGAGACTATTTCTTTTGACCCAAGGGACTATGGGCAAAGCTATAATTTACAGCAAAACCCATTCATAGAAGAAAAAACACGTATAACCATAGGACAGACTTAAAGACACAGCTCCCTTCTGCCTTATTCCCACCCATATCCATCTCCTCTTCCTTCCCCTCCATTTAAGACTTGATCCCCATCCTGTGATCCTCCCCGCCACCTACCCCACACCTTATTTTTCTTACTTAAGCTGAAGCTATAAGCACAACTTAAAGTTTGGGGTTTCTTCGAGTTGAAGCTTCTGGGACAGTTGGGACACACACGCGGAGCTGACCTTTAGTATTTTGACCATGAAAGCCTAGAGCTGAGTTCTCCCCTGAAAGATTTGATTTAATCGCTTCCCACCACTGCTTCCCCCACCAAAAAAAAAAAAAAAAAAAAAAAACTGGAAAGTGCCAGAATCCAGGATTCCTATTTTTTTCCACTCAATTCCCAGTTGGCTGCTGCCTCTGAGGGTCTGTTGCTGTCCTCGATTCATGCTGCTAAATGAAAACACAAGCATTTATAAGGACTTTCTAAATTATTTTGTGAACTTTTTTTCCCCCCCTTTATCTTCTGCCCGCTTCCACAGCCATGGTCAGAGATCATGTGAAAGGGGCGGGTAGGCAACAGGGGAGGAGCCTTCACTCCACTCTCCAAACGATAACTAATAACCCTCTCCATCCATCCAGGCTCCAGCCTTAACCCTTCAGAGCCTGGATCATTCCTGACCAAGCCCACGCTGGGCTGTTCTGGAGGTCCTGATTCTCTGTGAGTATGGAGAACGCAGGGCAAGCAGGGACCCAGGAGCAGGAGATCCAAAGAGGGAGGTAGATGGCAAAAGGCAGGTTAAGAAGAGCGAGCTTACCTTTGAGAGCCACCCCTCTCGTAAAGAGACCTCCTTTCTCTGGGCTCTGGAGCTATCACCAGCTCTTCTCTGTTTGTAGTTAATCTGGGATTGCACGGTCTCAAGATGAGCAAGAAAAGAAGTGAGCAAACAGGAAAGGGAGGATGGAAAGAGATCATGGAGGAACATTCCCATAGTAAGTTAGGGGCAGGAGATATTTCACAAGGGGAATGGAAAGGCACACACACACACAAACAATGAGGGTGGCCATGAAACTGAGAGCCAGTGTTGAGTCAGTGTTAAGTTCCTAAAAGTCTCATAAGCTCAGCACCAGTCTGAGGGTCAGAAAGCAGCAGCTGTTAATATCTGTGCCTCACAGCTGTTACAGAAAAGGACACAGAGAACATCGGATTGGTTCAGAGGGCAGCCATGGAAATGATTAAAGGTAACGAGCAAGACCTTAGAGAAAAAAATAGAACTAGGGTGATTTTATGAAGATAAAAGACACTGCAGATATCAACTTATTAAGAAGACTCTTCAAATAACTTACAGCATCTGAAGTCAGGTCTGAGGGTGACTCAGGCCAGGACATGCAGCTCAACTCAATAAATATGTGTTGGTCTCTTATCAGGCACTTTACTGGGTGCTTGCCAGAGACAACTAGAAATCCTCCTCAAATGTCTACGCCTATAGTAGTTCACCTCTTTGGCATTACTATAAAGAATGTACCAAAAATACAATCTGTGATTTCACAGATTTGGTGAACTATAGGTCAAATGTGGAAAACAGTAACAACTTCATAAAACCAGACAGAGCCTGATAAAGGACAGGGCCTGTAGATATAGGTATGTGTTTTCCTTTTTCATTTTAAGGTGGTTCTACTCCATAGGTGAGATTGTTTTTTTCTGTGTAGGTATAATTAGAACTCAAGTTATAGTCTTAATTGAGCCAGGACTGAGCCAGTGATGTAGACTGCAAAACCCAGATACACCAGGGTTTGTCTGAGGCAGACTAGGCAGTCAAGAGTCTACTTGTATATAGACCAGGACACTTCTGGGGAAGAAGTCACTGAACATAGGACCAAGGCATAAAAGTCCCAAGGACAACTGAGCTATGTCAATAGTAAGGAGTAGCTCAAAGGAAAATGTCATGTCTATCAATCACTCAAAACACCATCTCCATCACTCAGGCTACTCTCAGTCAAACCTGGGGTCTAATCTCGAACTCTAGGAAGAAGGTTCTACAAAGAAAAGAGCAAGGAGAAGCTGAAAGTGATATTTTACTAAAATATTTGAGGGATATTTAAAGCATGAGGAGGATTCATTAGACTGAAGCCTCAGTTTTTGGAGACAACTCTGGTTGAGTGACAACCAGTGTTCAGCCTTGACACCAGCCATTGCTGTGGGAAGCCAGAGCTTTAAAGTAAGAAAACGGCAAATGCTAACTTCAAAGCTGAAGGGACTAACCCATGGAACACACAAAGAAATTTCCCGGGAACTCCCAGAACTATTTGGTAGGGTTTTGAGTAAGACTGGAATTCCTAATATTGTGGGAACAGATGTGGAGAAATACCATTTTATTACTCTTCTGTGAACAGATTTTACCCCCTGGTTGGTCTGGCTTGGGAAATGTGAGTCATTGTATTCAGAATTATTTATGTTCCATAGGAAGTAATGTATTCTCATTATGAGGATTGTTTTACACTGAAAACAAATGACTGAAAAACAATATAGAATTCCATTACTGGGATTTTACTAAAAATAGGACAGATCTATCAGGAATGGTCAAGATGCAGTGTTCATTAGAAGTAAGATGTGCAAGATGACTTTTCAAGACCTTTTCTAGTCTACAAACCAAGGTTTAAGTAAATACAAAAGTTGAGCATTGAAATAACTATAATATTTCTGTCTCTAAATAGCTATGAGCTGGATGCTTTTGTGATGTCTCAGGACATAAAATGAAGGATGAAAGTAAAATGAATTAACCTAACTTAGTTTGAGAAACACACACATACCTTAAAAGGATACATGGATATTCGCAGAAACCAAACCCACATGGTACATTTAACTTCACAAGGAATTTAAGCCACAAATTAACCACCACCAGTAACTTAGTCAACAGGTTTTTCTTCTCTCCTGTCCTGTCTTCTCTTCTCCTTTCCTCCTCTCTTCTCTTCTTTCCTCTCCTCTTTTCTTCTCCTCTCCTCGTTCTCTTATTTCTTCTTCTCTCTCATTCATTTCTTGTCTCTCTCTCTCTCCTCTGCTTACCGCTGCTCATTCTGCTTTAGCCCATTCTTTTTCAGCAAACCAGCCTTTTCTGCTTCTTTTCACATAATATTATAGGCGGTTATAATAGGCACCTGTAACAGTGCCTTAGCTCTCAAATTTCTCTCTCCTTACTTGAAGCGATCATGAGAGAATGACAGATATTATCGGAGTCCAGTTCTCAAATACTGGGATGGAGAATTTTACTGGTCAAATATGTTTCTTATGTGCATCCTCTATCTCTAAACTGTAGAGGGCAATGGATCATATAATACCGAATATAGCTCCAAGGGCTCATATGCATACATGAGTCAATGCTCAGAAAAGGGATGTCATACATTAGAAGACACCCCAAAATTGTCTGTTACATCAATAGTTAGCCAAGCATGACAATCCCTGGATTTTAAAGAAATTATGCCTTACTAACATAAAACCAGAGAATATTGTGTACGTCGGAGTTATATTCTGCACACATTTAACTTAAGCACCAATTTTAGAACGTAATTCTTTTTCTTTTTCTTTTTTTTTGAGACAGAGTTTCGCTCTTGTCTCCCAGGCTGGAGTGTAAGGGCATGTACTTGCCTCACAGCAATCTCTGCCTCCCAGGTTCAAGCGATTCTCCTACTTCAGCCTCCCAAGTAGCCGGGATTACAGGCGCACACCACCATGCCCAGCAAATTTTTATATTTTTAGTAGAGACGGGGTTTCACCATGTTGGCCAGGCTGGTCTCAAATCGCTGACTTCAAGTGATCCACCCGCCTCGGCTTCCCACAGTGCTAGGATTACAGGCATGAGCCACCGCGCCTGGCCTCCAATATTAGAACCTAACTCTTAAGACTCCCTGTTACTAGTTGATCTATCCATAATAGACAAATCCATTGACATATATTAAGGCAGAAAGGATTAATAGTCTTTAAAAATCAGTATGGAGGAACTCTTGTAGACAATAGAAACACCTTGGTTTTCTAAAAAGCAAAATAGTCTGAATGTTCAGACAGCTGCATATAGACTTGCTTTTAGTTTCTTCCTGAATTTACCACATGATTCTCGAATCTTAGTGTCCTTAAGAATTATCCTATGAAGTCATCCACAGAAGTATGTATACTATCTTATGAGTGATTTAAAGATCTTTCAAAGATAATTTTAACTCTATGAGATTGTTCACTTTATCATCTGGGTCCTAACCCTGCACACTACTAGGTGGTGTTCTCCTGTCAGAGACTTTCATGGAAAACGATCCAATTACAAACCCCTAGGGGGCAGAGTCACCTTGAACAAGTCATTCACTTTTCTAACTGTAAAATGGGGGACAATATGAACTGACAATTCACAGGGTTGTGAAGATCAAATAAGATCCAGAAAGAATAATTTATTGAGTAAAAATGGTAGGAGGGGAGATTTAGGATATATAAAGCAGAACTTTTGACATATAAAACTTCTGACACCATATACCAGACACTGTGATAAGAACTCTATATTTATTATTTCATTTAACACTCACAAGAATTTTATAGGATGGGTACTACTATTTTCCCAATGGCCACATGAGAAAACCAATGCACAGAGAAGTTAACTTGCCCAAGATCATACCTGCCAGACTAGAATACGTGTGTGTATGTGTGACAACAAAATGTGTGTCTATGTGACAATGCTGTGTGTTTGCGTAGTGAATAGGAAAAATTTCAGAGCAGTTGGGAAATAGTTAATTCTTAGGTTTTCAGGGCTTGAAGTCTTGTTATCCATATGGAAAATCATCTATGTCCTTTTCTTTCCCATCCTTTGCTCTCCTGAAGCCCATCAATGACTATGTTCCTACCCCCTTAGCATGTCCACCAGAGAAAGAGATGAGAAATCAAAAAAGGAAAATTCATATCAGTCCATCTAGTGACTCTCCCATGGATGAAATGAAAAGTTAAGTAAAGAGAAAGTTAAGGTTAATGGCCAAAATAAGATTCTTATTTGTCTGCTTCTAACAATGCCACATACAATATTTCACAGTTCAAGGAGTGCTTTCACAGACATGACTTCATCTGATCCTCAGACAGTCCCAATATGTACTCAGTGCAGATATTAATATCCTCACTTCACAGAAAGGAAAATGAAGCTCAGGGACTTGGTAACTTAGTTGAGGTTTTTTGCTGTTAAGTAACAGAATCTGAGTTTGAATCCAGTTCTTGTGATTCTCAGTGCTCCTCCTGCCCATTTGGCATCAATAACAAACCTCGGAGCTGCTAGACTATTAATTTACACTCAATTCTGGAGCATGAGGTTATCTGGTCTCCCTGCCTGCTTTGCTGTTCTTTCATTTTCTTTTTCATTGTAGAGAAAGAATAGCAATTCCTTGCCTCGACAGAAATTCTAAGATGAGAGGTGAAGAAACAGACAGAAATCTCAGAATTGTAATTCAGTTTTAGCTTCCTTGAAGAGAGTGGGGCTACAAAAAGTTTTTTAAATGACTTATTTTATATAATGGTCAAGGATATAAACCCTTCTCCAGGCTATAGTCTGGCACCCTAAACCATCCCTGTCAGATAAGATAGCAACCTTCTTTTAAGCATCTCCAGATAACAGGATCTCTTAACAGTTCTCAGTGTTTATCAACGCTCAGTGTCAACATTTCTGCTTTATGTATCCTGAATCTCCCCGCTGCCATTTGTACCCTATCCTTGTCTGTATTGTGTGGAAACAACCCTCAGCTGGTTGAACCATCGCCCAGTTCCTCATGCACCCCTGTGTCCGAGCAGAGTGAACTTGGAGCAGTAGTGTTATTTTTCCATGCTCAGGCCCAGTTTTCAGGAATCATCTTATACATAATAATAACCCTCCTTATGAAACTTAAAGACTCTCAGCTGCCTCGCTTCCAGGCTGGAGTTTTTCCAGCATCTATGAGAGAATCAACATAGTCCCCACTGACTGTACTGATCCAAGAAGTTTGGAAGATAAAGGACGTTTAGTTATTGAGCTTTATTTTTAGTGATTCATTCTACTTTTCCCAATGATCTCTGGAGGACACTGGAAGTCTGGTAGGTTAATATCTGTGAGTACTTATTGGGAAAGAGCATCTAAGTAATTATTAAAAATTATTTTACCCACTAAAACATCTGTCTTTAGGGACTCTGTTTGCATAATGTCCTATCGTCTCACTCTTAATGCATAACTCTATCCCAGTGTTCTGAGTTACACCATAAACACTACCTCTCTGTTTCTAACACACAACATATTTCAAAGCAGAAAGGAATTTATAGCACCAATGTTATTTTTCCATGTACAATTCCAGTTTGGAATGTCCAACAGCACTCAAATTGCCTTTCAGGATAAAGACCAGATTCTGATTCTGTGTAATCCTTGTTTGTTTCTGGGAAGGCTCAGATGTTTATCTTATGGACGGAGACTGTGTTCTTCAAGGCCCTTCATGTCCCACAGAAGAACCCAGGTGCATAAAATGTTTTCATATTAAACATTTAAGAGATTTGAGGTGAACAAAATAAATAGAAGAAATAAATAGGCAAAGCACCCCAAAATCAATCAGGGGTCAGGGGAGTGGTTTGAGGGGGATGGAATCTAGAGAAGATCACCCTATGGGATGTCAGTAATCTCTGAGAACACAGATCAAGCCCTGCAATCTCTCATTCTTTGCTTAGCCCATGGGGAGACCCAGTTTCTTCAACAGAATGAAGATTAGAGGTAGAATAATTATTTTTTTTTTCATGAGAAATCTGGAATACACTTGAGAGACCTGGCAGAGGTGAATGGAGAGATGAGTCCTGAGTCTGCATCTCTCCCACTTCCTGCAACTGAGACCCCTGGATCCTCATCTGCAGACTCAGTCTCATCCCTCCCCACCTCCTTAGAATCAATCTGAGCCTGAGGTAGGGGAATCTGTTCAGTAGCAGTTAGTCCATCTGGGATTAAAGACCTACATCTCATCTGGGCCCCAATTCCAAGTTGCATTGGCATTACTGAGGTCCAGGAGAGTAGGCATTTGTAGGTCTTCTCAGTCTACAGTGACCTTGGTACTGCTCCCTCTCCTATAGATCTGGCCAGCAGGGAAAAAAGAATGAAGTCAATGTGCAGAAAAATGCAAAGGCTAGTGAGACTCCTGGCAGTTTTCTAGTTCTCAGTCGCAAGCTCTTCCCAAGGTCAAGATGCTCCTCCTGCTCTTGGATTCCATAGGACACTAGTGTCCATAAACTGTGTTCCCATTTGCTGCTTAAACTGCATCAAACAGGTTTCTGTGACTTGAAGTCATACCCTTTTCAGGTCTCTCTGTACAGGTGCCTTTTCTAGTCAATTAGCTAACACTGCTACCAGAATAGAAGATGGGTATTGTTATTCCAATTATGACAGACAAGGAAACCAATCAGAGACTCATGTTGGCATTCCCAGTAACTCTTTGATGTAGGAGTAGAGCTCAGACCATGGAACCCACAGGGAGGTATTATTCAGAAATCCAGGCAAATAAGTACTTGGTCAACGGGTAGGCGAAGAGTCAAGATCCAGTCAGGAAAGTAGACACCATATTAGGTCTTTCAACAGCATGGATTTAATGAGGAATTGATTGATCACACAGGTGTTGGAGAGCTGACTGAGCAGAAATTGAATAACTGCAGAAAGCAGTTACCATCCCAAGGCTGAGGGAGGAAAAGGTGAGGGTTGGGGCTATCAGAACTTAGGAACTAGAAGAAGTGGGCACCATGAAACTAGGGCTCTGACCTTTGAGGTGGTTCATAACGTTGAACGGTGCTGGTACCATTAAGGAGGCAAGTTGAGGCTGGTTCTGGGAATGTGGAAAGGAGCTGGAAGCCATAATAAACTGCCACAGTGATATGAAATGCCACTGCTGGGGCAAAGTGCCATTTCTGGAGCGATGACATTGATATCAAGAAATAGAAGGCCGGGTGTGGTGCCTCATGTAATCCCATGCACTTTGTAATCCCAGCACTTTGGGAGGCCAAGGTGGGCAGATCATGAGGTCAGGAGGTCGAGACCATCCTGGCTAACACGGTGAAACCCCGTCTCTACCAAAAATACAAAAAATTAGCCGGGCGTGGTGGCAGGCACCTGTAATCCCAGCTGCTTGGGAGGCTGAGGCAGGAGGACGGTGTGAACCCAGGAGGCAGAGCTTGCAGCGAGCTGAGATTGCGCCACTGCACTCCAGCCTGGGCGACAGAATGAGACTCCGTCTCAAAAAAAAAAAAGAAAAGAAAAGAAAGAAAGAAAGAAATAGAAAATTACTCTCTTCTCTCCTCCTTCTGACTTTCAGTCTCCATCTTCTGCCTCCTCTTGACAGAACCTAAGAGGAAGCCTACTGGTAAAGGAATCTCTGACTGCAGTTTGCAGAGCCTCAGATCTGACAACACAGAGCAGAGCATAGAATGTTTAGAGCCGCTGGGCGCGGTGGCTCAAGCCTGTAATCCCAGCACTTTGGGAGGCCGAGACAGGCGGATCACGAGGTCAGGAGATCGAGACCATCCTGGCTAACACGGTGAAACCCCGTCTCTACACAAAAAAAACCTAGCCGGGTGAGGTGGCGGTCGCCTGTAGTCCCAGCTACTTGGGAGGCTGAGGCAGGAGAATGGCGTAAGCCCAGGAGGCGGAGCTTGCAGTGAGCTGAGATCCGGCCACTGCACTCCAGCCTGGGCTACAGAGCGAGACTCTGTCTCAAAAAAAAAAAAAAAAAAAAAGAAAGAAAAAAAAAAGGAATGTTTAGAGCCGACAATAGGCAAATTCCCACCACTCTTGCTTTCCACTCATTAAATACATTCTCTCCACCCATTACTGATCTCTGGCCCAGATTGCCACCTATATGTGTCCTCTCTCCTTAGATTCCAGGTTTTGCGATGCCAACTAAATCTTCTTTCAGTTGCCATACCTGGTACAGTATACCAGGCACCACTTCCTCTCTACAGGGTATTCCCTAACTATGGCCCTATTCAGGCAGCTCCAACCTGCACCTACTAATCAGATTATGCCAATACACCTCCTCAGATCAGACAACCAACCCCAGGGCCTTTGCATTTGCTACCCCCTCTGCATGGGCTACTCTTCCCCATGTAGCCACCCACATTGTTCCCTTCCTTCCTAAAGGACCTTACCACTGAAATCTGGCGTCCCTTTCTAATATTTTACGTCCATTACCACTTTCTATCCCCCTTTCTCATCTTTTGTTTCATTTTAGAGTTTATTAACATACTGCAGGCCAGGCATGGTGGCTCACGCCTATAACCCCAACACTTTTGGAAGGCTGAAGTGGGAGGATACCTTGAGGCCAGGAGTTTGAGACCAGCCTAGGCAACACAGACTTTGTTTCTACTAAAAGGAAAAAAAAAAAAAAAAGAAAAGGAAAAAAAAAAAAAAGGGCCATGTGGTGGAACATGCTTATAGTCCTAGCTATTCAGGAGGCAAAGGCAGGAGGATCACTTTAGCCCAGAAGTTTGAGGCTGCAATGAGCTATGATCACACCACTGCACTCCAGCCTAGGCAACAGAGCAAGATCCTATCTCAAAGAAAAAAAAAAAAAAACTATATCGTTTATTTATTTATACCCCCTAGAATGTAAGAACTGTTATATTGTTTACTAGCATATCTCCAAGTGTCTATAACCATTCGTAGCACATACTAGGGATTTATAAAATATTTGTTAAATGTGGAATGAATGAATGAATACCTGAGATAAAACCTACCTGAGAAAGCTGGAAATGTCTGCGTCCTAAACAAAGAAGACAGAAGGAGACTAGAGAGAATATCCCTTGCCTGTCCTGGAAGTCACCTTTAGGAGTCAGTTGGGGAGATATGAACACAAAAGCTCCTTGAGCTTTCAGGGCCATTGTGGAAGGAAGAATAAAAAGAACCAAGTGGGAAAATGCAGTGGACCATGGGTGCCCAGCTCTTTCAGCAGTTCTTACTCCAATAAGCTCCAATAAGTTGAAGGAACTATAGCTAATGCAGCAGCAGATATCTAAATCTCATAGTAGAGAAAGAAAAATTGCTAAAGGATGAAGTAGAGGCATGCAGGTAGCATGATGGAAACAGTGGGACATCAGGATGTGGAGGGGATGGGAACTTTGGGTCTTGACAGGCAACACTGTATCCATCCTTTAAAAAAATCTCATCCCAGACTAAGGCTAGCAATGAGCTTTGATCCTTGTCCTTCAAACAAGTTATTCCTCCATGGGTGGAGAGAATATGATTTTTACATTGAGGAATGGAGAGTTTCAGACATCATTCACCCTGATCTACCTCTGCCACTGAAGGGTGAGGCATGATGGCTAGAGGAGGAACATGGTACTCGTGTGGCCTAAAATTCCAGCAGTGATCAGGGAGGGCAAACCTTATGCCAGTAACTGAGACTCCCAGGGATGGAAGAACCCAAACTAAGGGTCAGCTTGGTCCTAATACTTTCCTGATGGGGCTCAGGGTATCCTCTATCTCTGGATCCTACTTTTCTTTCCCTTCTCTGCCTCCCAAAACTCCACCCAGCTCTTCTACCTGCCAATGCCTCCTGACCAGGGAGGAAAAAAAGCTGGTGGCTGTGTTACACTGGGAAGTTTCCTTACTTCACCATCAGCAAGAAGAACTCACGAATCAGGGACGTGAACAGTGTGACCGTAGGATAAGAAGTCAGAATTACAGGCCTGGAGCAGTGACTCACGCCATAATCCCAGCATTTGGGAGGCCAAGGTGGGTGATCACCTGAGATTGGGAGTTCGAGACCAGCCTGGCCAACATGGTGAAACCCTGTCTCTACAAAAATTAGCTGGGTCTGGGAGCGGGCACCTGTAATTCCAGCTACTCGGGAGGCTGAGGCAGGAGAATCGCTTGAACCCGGGAGGCAGAGGTTGCAGTGAGTCAAGATTGTGCCACTGCACTCCAGCCTGGGCGACAGAGCGAGACTCCATCTCAAAAAAAAAAAAAGTCACAATTACAGAACTTTAATCCATGTTCTGCCACTTACTGACCACGAGAATCTTGGCAAGATTTCTCCAAGATTCTCACAACCAGCAAAATAAGTTTTCTTTCTAGGATCCCATACAACATAACTAGAAAGGAAGCCCTTCCATCCATGGCCTAAATTTTCTGTATTTCAGTTTTCTCATCTGTAAAATAGGGATATTAATAGTATTTAATCTGTGGAAATGTTGAAAGGTATAAATGAGTTCATATACTTGGAGAGTTTAGAATAGTGCTAAAGATAGTAAATCTTCAATTAATATTGGCCTTATTACCATCATAATTAGAATTATTTTTTTTAAATGTATGCTTAGCTAACCTAACTAACTAACCTAACCTTAGTGGTCTCCTGCTTACTCCAGGCTCCCATCTACAATTTCCTTCAACCCTACCCAGATCTACTTTCATCAGAGTATCTGAATACCCTCTCAATCGTTATCTGCTCTCACCCAGAAACTACTAACAGTTACTCTCCTAAATGATTACAGCAGGCCTCAAGTGCCTCTGCCAGAAATTTCCCCAGAGAAAGAAAAGAAAGATCTTCTGTGCAGTTGCAGAGGATAATAATTCCCCAGAACCCATCAGTCTCTCCAGCAAAGCCCCTGAAGAGTCACATTTGCAGTACATTGTCAGTTGCAGGACCCCTAATTGGCATGGCCCTTTCACCCCTTCTTCCTCGTCTTCATGTTGAATATTTAAATAAATATATCTTCCACCTGCCTCAAAACTTCCTGAAAGTTGGAATTATGTCTTCACTTTGTATCCCCAGAATCTACAGCCCATAGTAGTAGTTCAACCCATGCTAGAATAACTATAATACATGGTTAAATAAATAAATAAATAAAACTTTTTTAAAAAATGGATGTCATCGGTGAGATCTAGATCAAGTGTTACAGGATTTTAGAGGAAGATGAGAGGACTTCTTGTTGGATGGATCACAAAGTGAGATCCATCCATCCATACAGAAAATCACATTTTGCCAGGTCTTGAAGAACAAATACAACTTGGAATTCCTGGTAAAGAGAACCAAGTCAGCAAAGATGTCAAGGCCAGAAAGTGCAGACCATGTTGTACAAACAAAACAAATGGTGACAAGCTCCCAAACACTGGTACCTGTGTGCAGCTGAAGCAAAGAAGAGAGGAAGGCATTTAGTGTTGATAAGTAGAGCAAAAAGGAGAATCAAATATCTACTTGTAGTCAGAGACTATAACAAAAGGATGCGGAAGAGAGAGATGCTGAACTAGGTGCTACCATCCTTGATAATGAAAAGGAGGAGCCAGTTTGTAAGGTGTTGAGAAATTAGCATGTGCAGGAATGGAGAAACAGTGAGTGAGAAATAATAGTTTATACAATTTTACAGTGAAAGGCAAAGAATAAAAAGATAGTAGCTTGAAGCTACATTAAGATGGAACATAGGATTCTTACACAGAAGTATAAGGTATAGTGCAATGATTAAGAACACGATTCTGGTTCTTGGCTACTTGAGTTTTAATCATAGTTCAGCTACTTGCTATCAGGGTGATCTTGAGCAAGTTATTTAACCTCTCTGTGCCTCTTTTTCCTGATACATATCCTGGGTGATTATTGTGAGGATTACATGAGTTTATAAATGTAAAGCTGTTACCATAGTATCTGCCTCATATTAACCACTCAATAGCTAGAATATAGAAGACAGAATATGTATACATACACATATGTGTGTATACATATATATTAAACATAAATATACATGTGGAAATATATAGAAAGATGATGACTATCAGGAAATCAGGAAGAGTCAAAAGCACTAGATAAATTAAGGCTTCTATTGGATAACCAGAAATATTTCTGCTTTGAGCCACAGAAAAATATAAATTAAGAGCCTGAAGAAGTCTTGAAGCTCATTGAGCCCAACACCTTCCCCCTTCCAACACATACACACTCTCTGCTCCATTCTACAGAGAAAGAAACAGCCTCAAAAATAAATGACTGGCCTCAAGTTACTCTAGTTAATAACTAGGTTGGATGAAAACTCAGGTACCTTGTTTCTCAATCCAGTGTAGAGCAACCATCTCATAGAAAATGCTGTAAAGAGAACCCAACAAGTTGCTCGAAATCTGAAGTGATTTATCAAAGGGTTAATAGAATAAAAGAGAGACCTGTCCAAGGTAAGGGATGAAGACTGCCCAGGAGCAACTGCATTGAACTGGGCTCCTATCTCAAAATCCCAAATCTCCAGCATTTTTATTTCTACTTTGGAATTAGTTTAAAAGACAGTGTCTCTTGAAAGAACCCACAAAGTATTCAATTCTGAAACACAATATTATATAATCATGAGCATATCCAAAATGTACATTTGGCAATAATGAAGAATTCTGAGCTTCCCAAAAAAAGAGGGGGAGGGGAGTAGAAAAGGGTACCATTTCTTCTGTGGAATGATAAAAACAAAAGTCAAATCTTGGTTAAACTTCTAATTTTCCACTTTCATATATTATCAAATGATATAATTTTGGTGCATCCAATTTTATACTAAAAATCCTCCATTGTGTATGGAAAGCTAAATGAGAATGTATTATTCTCAGATATATTAAACAAAATTTGGTTACCCAATAGGTCAGATTATGTTTCTGATTAAACAATTTGCTGGTTAAATATAGGACTTAAACCAGTAACAGATTACCAGTGGTTTGCTATTGTTTGGTTCTTCACAAAGGAGCAATTATTTGAGAAACCAGGGATGGAGGAATGAAAGGAAGCTGGTTTTTGGAATAAAATAAAAGGACTTAATTTGCAGTTTTCATGAAAAAAAGAGGAATCAGATGAAAATAAAATTGGTATTCTGGGTTTGGGGACCTAAACAGATCCAATATAAAAAAAGAAAGAAATGGATTATGGAAATGTGAAACTATCATCACAATTTTAGTTGCATATTTGAAAAACATAAGGAAAAGTGTCGAAAATAGAACTTTTATTTGATCTGCCAACTGAAAATTGATATTTTTATTATGCTTTCAGTCAAGGGCTAATCTGTAAATACTATGTAGAGTTTTTCTTCATAAGTTAAACAGCTTTTTTCTGTAGAGAATATTCTGAAAAGCATGAGGAATAAGAAAATACAGAATATGTTAGGAGATTTTTAAAAGACAGCAAAGACTGGGGCCTCTGGGCCTCATCTCTTGTATTCCTACAAGGGTATAGGAAAGTGCTGGGTCCAACTTCATCACTTATTAAATCCTTTTTGGTTCATTCACCTAAATCAAGTAGGATAAACAAAGGTTAAAAGAATCACAGTTCTCAGATAACCATTGGTTATAATTAATCTGAACAATAAAATTTTGATGCTTGGTTTTGTCCACCAATAAAAATAAAACCCTATAATGATAATTCCTGTTTGTGATCAAAAAAATTGTCAAGAGAGAAAAATATTTGTATATTCTAAATGGCATCCTTTGATAAAAGGGCATATGGGTGTATGACCATCCACTAACTTTTGTTTTTTTCAGAATACATCATGAGATGTGTTCTTTTTTAAGCTAACACCCCATGTTTGCAAACCTTGAACTATAATTATAAAATAATTTGCCTGTGTAAGATGTGTTGTAGCCAGTATCTCACAGGAAGAAAAGAAACATGAAAATTCAGTTTTTAAAAATTAGTCATTTCAGGATATCATATTTACATGCATTTTTACCTCCCTCCACCTGAGATTGCATTTAAATGTCACCAAAGGAGAAGCACTTCCAGGATGCTGGAGTAAACACCTCTGAAAACCTATTCCTCCACAAAACAAAAAGAACACTGAAGAAATTATCAAAATAAACTTATTTAGAATTCTGAATGTTAACTAAAGGCTTGCAACAATCTGAGGAGAATTTATTAAAGAAAAACAGCTGAAACTAGGTAAAAACAATGAGCTTTATTAAGTTTTAACTTGCTCTATTTTCATCCCCTTCTACCCAGCTCTACAGCAGCCTCAAAAACAAGATAGCTTGGAAAACAAAACAAAACAAAAAAACAAAAAAACCAGCCACTTATCAGCCATGAGAGGCAGAAGAATGTTTGGAGCTCCCCTAAAATACTATCCCCAGAAAATTATTACTATTCTACCTGTCTCCCCTCAAGACTTGTCTCTATTTAACCTGATTCAGATCTCACTTAGTAAAAAGCCTTATCCCCAAGATGTTTGTCAAAAACAATCAGTGGCAATGGTTTAAAACTGCAGTGGCCTAGAGCAGCAATACCAGTTGGGGCAAGCAAGAAGTTGGCCAAAAAACTGAAAAGAAAAAGCTGGATATTTATACATCCATAGAGGACTTTGAAAAGTTCCAACATATTCTTGATAATCTAGAAGGCCATAAACACATACAAGTCCATGAGTCTGTCCAGAAAAGACCTGAAAAGGACCTATGTTCTCACCTCTGTCTGACCTTTAGGTTCTGTGGAAGCAGAAAGTGAAGACTAAAAAACAGTTGTGAATTTCTGGCCAATGCATTGAAGGTGCACCCCAAAACACACAGAGAACCCCTCAGCAAAGAGTGGAGAATTTTTGGTTCAAAATATTTAAGAAAATCTGTCCAATCATTGGCTGACCACTAAGTTACCATAGCTGAAATTTCAGTGGCTGCACATGCAAAGAGTTCAGACTGCAAAATTAATCAAGAAAAGTCACTAAATATACAAACAGCAACAAGAAGCTCTGAGGAGAGGGAAAACCTGATTTTCAGGATTGCCACAATGTATCATTCAAATTGCCCAGTTTAAAAAAAAGAAAAGAAACATGCTTACAAGAAGGAAAGTATGGCTCCCACAAGAGAAACAAACAGGTAACAAAAATTGTCCTTGAGAAACCCCAGATATCAAACTTAGAAGTCAAAGACCTAAAATAAGCTATTATAAATGGTGGCCTATGGGATACCATCAAGCATACCAGCATATGTATAATGGGAGTCCTGAAAGAAGAGAGAAAATAGAGCAGGAAGAATACATAAGAAAATAATGCCCAAGAAAATTTGATATTTAATTAAAAATATTATTCTTCACAGCAAAGAAGCTCAATGAACTCCAAGTAGAATAAATTTAAAAGATCTAAACCTAGACTCATTATAGTCAAATTATTAAATGATAATTTTATATGATAATCTTGAAAGCATCATGAAAAAAATGATTTCAGCTGCTCAGAAGGCTGAGGCAGGAGAATTGCTTGAACCAGGGAGGTGGAGATTGTGGAGAGCCAAGATTGCCCCATTCCACTCCAGCTTGGGCAACAAGAGTGAAACTCCTTAAGAAGGAAAAAAAAAAAGGATGCATGATAAAAGAGACCCTTAATAAAATTAAATACTGACTTCTCATCAGATACCACGGAGGTCAGAAGGCAATGGTATAACATATTCAAGGTGCTGAAAGAAAAAGAACGTCAATCAAGAATTCCATGTCAGCAAAACTATCCTTCATAATGAAGAAGAAGTTAAGATATTACCAGAGTTCTTAAAACTGAAATAATTAATTGCTAATCCCAGCTACTCAGTAGGCTGAGGCAGGAGAATCGCTTGAATCCGGGAGGCGGAGGTTGCAGTGAGCCAAGATCAAACCACTGCACTCCAGCCTGGGTGACAGAGTGAGACCCCATCTCAAAAAAAAAAAAAAAAAGGTACTGGGTTGGTAAGGACAGCAGATGGTTGAGATGAAACAAGACTGACAATAAATTGACCATGATAGAGGTTGGGTGAGTGATACATAATATATGTAGGTTTATTACACTATTTTGTCTTCTTTTGTATGTGCTCTAAATTTTCCATAATAAAAAGATTTACATTAATTAGTTAATATCAGAAGAACCTATCAGAAAAAGAAGGGGGGCTATCAGAGTACATACTCTCTGTTAGGAATATCATTGTGAAATTTTATCTGTCCCAAGGTACAGAAAAGATTCTTAAGCCTTCCAGAGAAGGAAAAAATAGTTTACCTACAAATAGGAATCAGACTAGCATCAGGCTTTTCATGAACAATAATGGATGTTTGAAGCCAATGAAGCGAGACCATTAAACTCCTAAAGAAAAATTCTCCTAAACTTAAAAGTATCTACCCTGTCAAAATATCTATCAAATATGAGAATAAAGTTTCTAAGAACTTGGGAAATTTGGTTCTCATTCTCCTTTTGTGGGACATTGCTTGAGGAGGATTGAAGCAAATGAAGAATAAACAAAAAAGAGGCAAATGTGATTTCAAGAAGAAAAAATGTATTAAAGTCCAAGCAATAAGTAGAACTGGCAGGGAAATGACAGAAAAGATATGTTTCTCCTGCCAACAAGAAAGACATATAAACAAAAGTAACTGTAAAGTACAAAAAATGTTCATCTTCAGAACTAAACGAAAATACATGTTTAAATAAGATACTTTTTATCTATCAAACTATTACACAAGTGTTATAATATCTGGTGAGGTTAAGATTTGGTGAAATAAAAAATTGTGTATTGTTGGTGGGGTAGGAAGAATAATGGCCCCCAGAGTTATCCATGCCCTAATCCCAGAACCTGAGAATATGTTACCTTGCATGGCAACAGGGACTCTGCTGATAGGATTAAGCATAAGGACCCTGAGAGAGGAAGATTATCGTTGGTTATCTGAGTGGTCCTGTCTAATCCCATGAGCCCTTAAAAATATAGAACCTTTCCGGCTGGGTCAGAGAGATACAACAACCAAACGCAACAGAATGAGTCTGAAAATGGCAGCATGAGAAGGATTCCACTCTCAGTCTGGTTCTGAGATGTAGGCGCCATCTGTAAGGACCAGAGAGAGGCGTGGGGGAGCTAAGGACAGCCCCAGCTAACAGCCAACAAGGAAACAGGAGCCTCAGTCCCACAACCCCATAGAACTCCATGCTGCCATCTGAATGAGAAAAAAAAAAAAAAAATGGATTCTTCCCTAGAGCCTATGCGAAGAAACTCAGCCCTGACAACAACCTGATTTTAGCCTGATGGGACCTGTAACAGACTTCTGATCTGCAGAAATATAAGATAATAAGTTTGTGTAGTTTAAACCACTAAGTTTGTCGTAATTTGTTATGGCAGCAATAAAAAAGCTAAGACACAAGTATAAATTAGCAAAATTCCCTAGCAATGCAAAAAAAAAAAAAAATAGTAATCAGAGCTTTAAGAATATTTATATCCTTTGACGAAATAATTCTATGCTGGGAATCCATACTCAGGAAACATAAATATGGAAAGCCTCTTATTAAAAAATATTTGTCGTAGCATTATTTATATTATCAAAAAGCTGGAAGAAAAAAAATTCATGTTCAACACTAAGTAAAAGGTTAACAAATCCACCCTAAGAAATATGATTTGGCAAATAAAAAGTAGACTTATAAATATTAATTACACAATATGAGGAAATGTTTTTGCTATAGTGTTAATTATTTAAACACTTCTTTTTTTTTTTTTTTTTTTTTTTTTTGAGACGGAGTTTCACTCTTGTTGCCCAGGCTAGAGTGCAATGGCGCGATCTCGGCTCACCGCAACCTCCACCTCCTGGGTTCAGGCGATTCTCCTGCCTCAGCCTCCCGAGTAGCTGGGATTACAGGCATGAGCCACCACCCCAGCTAATTTTGTATTTTTAATAAAGACGGGATTTCTCCATGTTGGTCAGGCTGGTCTTGAACTGCTGACCTCAGGTGATCTGCCCGCCTCGGCCTCCCAAAGTGCTGGGATTACAGGCGTGAGCCACCGCGCCCGGCTATTTAAACACTCTTTAAGGTACATAGAAAAGAAATACCTAAGAGAAAAATACACAGAAACATTAATAGCAGCTGTATTCGAAAAGAGGTCACTTTAAATTTGCTATTTCTCTGCATTTCCAAGTTTCTATTAATGAACCTGGGTGCCCTTCATCTGCTGGTAGGACACAGAGGATCGGGGTATGGATGATGTTAGCATCTCTCAGATGGTCAAGCAGGTGGGCTTTTACTCAACCCTGTGTAACTTGGATCTGGGTTAAACATTCTCCTAAGGCTGAGGCGCTAATACCTGAGCATTTGAAAATACTGCCCTCTACTGCACAGAAATAGCCCTGCGGGAAAATCTACAAAAAACAGTAACCATGCCCAGCTGGGACAAGGCCCCCAGGAAGGCAGCTGACTCACAGGAACTAGCCTATAATACACTTAAAAAATAAGTGAAAAATCAAGCCAAAAAAGCCGGCTTAAGCAAATACATTCTGCTCCAGGGCTTCAGATATTAGCTCATCATTACCCTCAAATTATGCCACCCCTGATAGCAGGGCAGATTAGGGTAGGACAGGCAGTGGGGCTGAGGGCTGCTGCTGCATTCCATTCCAGAGGACTCCAGACAGTTCCAGAAACAAGACCTTGGAGTGTCATTTTTGGAAGGCGAACCAAATTTGGATACAAGGATAGAAAAGTGAGACAAAAATAGCTTTTGACTAATAAATGTTAACCAAAGAGTACTGTGGGACTTTAATTTGATCACTATTTGGATATTCTTGTCTCTGATTGAGAATAGGCCAATAAGCAAAGCAGTTAGTCTTACAACTCTGTTCTGCAGGAGTAGAGCTCTCAACTTCCACCTGCAACCCAACACAGGAACTGTAAGTTTTGGTATTTTGCTTCTCACCCCCTGGAAGCAAGTTATCAAGAGCACCATTCCATTTGCCCAACAGCTCAGTAAATGAGATTGGATAGAATTTAGTGTCCTCAGGCCCTTTGCTGAGGCTATCTGAGCAGTGCCAAATTCAGCCTGCCAAATCACTGCCCTTCAATATGTTCTGATAATACACTAAAGGGAAGGGAAAGAGTGTGAGAAAAACTTTTCCACTGAAACAATTACACTCACCTAATTATAGCCCAACTCTGTTCTCAAATGTTGATTCATTATTCCCAGAACTGCTCTTTGCCATCCCTTGCAAACACAACCCCCCATATACAAACACACACATACAAAGATACACTTTCCTATAAATAAAAAGGAAACATACCCTAAGTCCAAGAACAATAATTGGCTTTGGGCCGGTGTTGCATAAGCTTATTGTATAAGATTCTTCTTAATTCTCACTAGCTTGAGCATGACCCTGGTGACAGCCATCTGGCCACGATCACCATCTGGCACTCTCTCTTTGTGCTTTTGACACTTCCTCCTCGGATACCACAGGCTGAACCATCTCATACCAATAGGCCTTTTTCTCAAACTGCTAATTGTGAAACTCACTAAAAATATTTGCTCTCTCTTCATTCTTAGCTTTTTTCCACTGCTCCTCAATTCTGACAGCTTAAAAATTAGAAACCCAACTATTTTATTCGTTTACTCTTTCAAAAGTCATGGTTAGTATGTACAGCATTTTTCAGAATGTTGTTGGGATTAGAAGGTGTGGTGGGAAGCAGCATAGCATAGTATTAACTGCAACAACGGTAGTATTTCGCCATTACTTTCAATGGCAAAAACCACAATTACTTTTGCACCAACCTAATAATTCAAAGCAGGGATCTCAGAGCCAGACAGACCTGGATTTTAATCCTCACTCACTATCTACTAGTTATGAAGTCTTGAATAAGTTATTTAAACTCCCTCTTAAATGAATGAATTATTTTAAAATATATTTTCAAACTTCAAAATGCATAGGAGATTAAGATACTTTTTTCTTTTTAATTGAGGTATAACACTAAAGAGTAAATCAAATTTTAAGTGTTCAGCCTAATTTTTAGAAATGTATCTGTAGCCACAACTGATAAAAATATAGATAAATCCAGCACTCAGGAGGCTCCCTTGTGGTCCTCCCTCAATAGATACATACCCCTTCCATAGAACTTGACTATTCTGACCTTTTCCATCACAGATTAGTTTTGCTGATTCTTAATCATCATATATATGGAATAATGAAGTGGATACTCTTTTGTGCCTGGCTTCTTTCTCCCAATATTATTGCTAGACAATATGCAAAAACAATTTTTTTTTTTAAGAGTCTCACTCTCACCCAGGCTGGAGTGCAGTGCCGCAATCTATGCTCACTGCAACCTCCACTTCGCAGGTTCAAGCAATTCTCCTGCCTCAGCCTCTCGAGTAGCTGGAATTACAGGCATGTACCACTATGCCTAGCTAATTTTGTTGTATTTTTAGTAGAGATGGGGTTTCGCCATGTTGGCCAGACTGGTCTCGAACTCCTGACCTCAGGTGATCCACCAGCCTCAGCCTCCCAAAGTGCTGGGATTACAGGCATGAGCCACCACGCCCAGCTGCCAAATTTATATTTAACTTTTAAGGAACTGCCAAACTTCTTTTCAACGTGGCTATGCCATTTTATCTTGGCACCAACAATCTGTGAGAGTTCTGTATCCTGGTCAATGCCTTGCATGATGAGTCCTTTTAATTCTACACATTTTAATAGATGTGTCAGGGTACCTCATTATCATGGTTTGCATTTCCATTTCCCTAATGATGTTTAGCATCTTTTTGTATGCTCATTTGCTATTAGCTTACCTTCTTTATTGAAGTACCTATTCAAATCTTCTATTTTTTTTTTAAATGTATTTATTTGAGACAGAGTCTCAGTCTGTAGCTCAGGCTGGAGTGCAGTGGCATGATCTTGGTTCTCTGCAACCTCCCCCTCCCAGGTTCAGGCAATTATCCTGCCTCAGCCTCCCGAGTAGCTGGGACTACAGGTGCATGCACCACGTCAGGCTAATTTTTGTACTTTTTTAGTAGAGACGGGGTTTAACCATGTTAAGCAGGATGGTCTTGATCTCCTGACTTCATGATCCGCCCTCCTCGGCCTCCCAAAGTGCTGGGATTACAGGCGTGAGCCACCATGCCCAGCCTATTCTAGAAGTTTTATATAGTTTTACGTTTTACATTTAGGTCTATGATTTATTTCAAATTAATTTTTATATTTGGTGCAAGGTATGTATAAAAGTTTACTTTCTTCAAGGTGGATATCTAATTGTTTCAGCACCATTTGTTGAAAATCCTGTTTTTCTCCATTGAAATGCCTCTGCACCTTAGTTGAAAATGAATTGACAATTTCCTTCCTTCCTTCCTTCCTTCCCTCCCTCCTTCCTTCCTTCCTTCCTTCCTTCCTTCCTTCCTTCCTTCCTTCCTTCCTTCCTTCCTTCCCTCCCTCCCTCCCTCCCTCCCTCCCTCCCTCCTTCCTTCCTTCCTTCCCTCCCTCCCTCCTTCCTTCTGAGATGCGGTCTCATTATGTTGACCAAGCAGATCTCAAAGTCCTGGCTTCAAGTGATCCTCCCACCTCTGCCTCCCAAAATGTTGAGATTACAGGCATGAGTCACCACGCCCAGCCTCAAATTGACAATATATGTATTGTCTATTTCTAGATTAGTTTATTTCTAGATTATCTATTCTGTGTCATTGATATATTTGTCTACCTTGTCATCTATAGATCATTTTGAGGAGAACTGACATCTTAACACAAATCTTCTGATCTGCCTCTGTAATTTTACTCAACGAAGTTTTGTACTTTTCAATGTACAGGTCCTTCACATATTAGCCAGATTTACCCATAAGCATTTCATGTTTTAACATTACTATAAATGATGTTGATTTTCTAAATTTTAATGTCTAATTCTTTGTTGCTAGAATATAGAAATACAAATGATTTTTGTATGTTGATCTTGTGTCCTACAACCTTGTTAAACTTATTAGCTGATAACTTTTATGCAGATCCCACAGGATTTTCTAGGAAGATAATCATGTCATCTTCAAATAGACAGGTTTATTTCTTCCTTTGCAATGTGGATACCTATATGTTTTTCTTGCCTTATTGCACTGGGTAGAACTTCTACACAACATTGAATAGAGGTAGTAAAAAAGAACATATTGCCTTGTTCCTGACTTTTTGGGGGAAATATACAGTCCTTCACCATTAAGTGTGATAGTAAAATGTAGCTTTTGCAAACATGACCTTTGTTTATCACATCTATTCCTTCTATTCCTAGTGTCATGAGACTAAAATTTTATGAGGAAAGGATGTTGGATTTTGTGAAATGTATTTTCTAAATCTATAATTTGTCTTTTTGTCTGTTAATATATTGAATTCTGCTTATTAATTTTCAAATATTAAGACAACCATGCATTCCTGGGCTACACCCCTTTGTTATATTATCTATTTAATATATTGTTGAATTCTATTTGCTAAAATTGTGTTAAGAATTTTACACCTAAGTTTGTAGAAGCCAGCCTTTAAGATGGGTCCCCATAATCTCTGCTTTCTAGTATTTATACCCTTGAGTAATCACTTATTGTACAGTAGTTGACCAATATGGTATTATAGACATGATGCTATGTCACTTCTGAGGTTCGTTATAAAAGACACTGGCTTCTATCTTGCTGCTATCTCTCTTGCTTGGGTCATCTGTGCTGAGGAAAGCCAGCTTCCATGTCATGAGGCCCTATGGAGAGGTCCATATGGCACAGAACTGAGGCCTTTTACCAAAGGCCACATGAGTGAGTTTGGCATCACGGTCTTCAGCCCCAGTGTAGTCCAGATGACTGCCGCCTTAGCTGATGGCTTGACTCCAACCTCATGAGAGAACCAGAGACAGAACTATCCAGCTAAGCACTCCTGGATTACTAATCTTCAGAAACTAAAAAATAAGTATGTGGTATTATACAGCAATAAAATAAAATAGAGACCGTTAAGGTACCTGAATGGGAGAGAACGTACTACTCATTGAGAAAACAGAATGGCAAAGATACACAGATAAAAGAGAAACTAGGAGAACAGTTAAATACAAGTTTATAGCTCCTAGCATCACGTGATAGAAAGCCAGGCCCCTTAGTGATACTGCCCATCTTGTCAAGGATAGGACATGTGGAAGAAAAGAAGCCATTTAAGTTTCTTTGATTAAAATGAAGAGAATGCAGCCAACTATTACATTTCACAATAAAGTCTGACTTGACCTAAATACAGCTAATTCTACTAAGGCCATATTAAATAGTTTGATCAAGGGCCACTATTTCCTCTTTAAATTAGGATTTCTTTGTTCCATAGTGACCCTCGGTGATTTTAATATTTTATTAATCTATTTTCAGAAGACTGATTTAAAAATGTCTTTATAAGAACATAGAGATACTCTTTATCTTGTTGGGCTGAACAAGAACTAAATTTATGTGCCTCTAATGAGATTAACATGAAGTATGCACACTATCTATGAAGGTTTTTGGGTTTTTGTTTTGTTTTGTTTTGATTAGACAGAGTCTTGCTCTGTTGCCCAGGCTGGAGTGCAGTGGTGTGATTTCGGCTCACTGCAACCTCTGCCTACTGGGTTCAAGTGATTCTCCTGCTTCAGCCTCCCAAGTAGCTGGGACTACAGGCCTACGCTACCATGCCTGGCTAACTGTTGTATTTTTAGTAGAGACAGGATTTTACCATGTTGGCCAGGCTAGTCTCAAACTTCTGACCTCAAGTGATCTGCCCCCCTTGGCCTCCCAAAGTGCTGGAATTACTGTGAGCCACCGTGCCAAGCCTATGAAATATTTTTAACTTTACAAAATTGATTACAGTGGCTCTCACCTGTAATCCCAGCACTTTGGGAGGCCAAGGCGGGCAGATCACAAGGTTAGGAGATCGAGACCACCCTGGCTCACACAGTGAAACCCGGCCTCTACTAAAAAATTAGCTGGGCAGAGTGGTGGGCACCTGTAGTCCCAGCTACTGGGGAGGCTGAGGCAGGAGAATGGCGTGAACCTGGGAGGCGGAGCTTGCAGTGAGCCGAGATCACGCCACTGCACCCTAGCCTGGGCGACAGTGAGATGCTGTCTCAAAAAAAAAAAATTGACCTTGAATTTAATCAAGGTTCAGCTGTAACTATAATTTTCAGGAAATATGGAGGCTAGAGGAGTATGTTACAGGACGTCATGGAAACAAAACCCAAAATCTGCAAATCTATGTTGAAAAAGTAACCAGTTTTTTCTAACAAACATCAAACAAAAAAAAAGAAGAGGATGGAGGACCTGCATATATTTTTAAATATTTAAGGGAACATTTAAGAGACATATTAGTCAAAGGCAGTAAATAGACTATAGAACCTGATTCAAATAACTCAATATAAAAAATATATATTTATGAGACACTGGGGACTGGGCACAGAGGCTTACACTTGTAATCCTAGCACCTTGGGAGGCCAAGGAGGGTGGATAGTTTGAACTCAGGAGTTCAAGACCAGCCTGGGCTACATGGTAAAGCTCTCTCTCTACAAAAAATACATAAATTTAGCTGGCATGGTGGTGCGCATCTGTAGTCCCAGCAACTTGAGGGGCTGAAGCAGAATCACTTGAGCCCAGGAGGTTGAGGCTGCAGTGAGCCAAGATCTTGCCACTGCACTCCAGCCTGGGTGACAAAGTGAGACCCTGTCTCAGAAAAAAAAAAAAAAAAGATATTTGTGAGACACTTGGGGAAGTTCAAACACTGGCTGGATATTACATGATATTAAGGTGTGATTGTTAATTATTAAGGTTTTAAAAATATTATGGGGTAGGCATGGTGGCTCACGCCTGTAATCCCAACACTTTGAGAGGCTGAGGTGGGAGGATCACTTGGCCCAGGAGTTTGGGACCAGCCTGGGCAACATGGCAAGAGCTCGTCTCTACAAAATAAAAAAATTACCTGGACCAGTGGCACATGCCTGTAGTCCCAGCTACTTGGGAAACAGAGGTTGGGGGATCACTTGAGCCCAGGAGGTTGGAATTGCAGTGAGCCATGTTCACGCCACTGTACTCCAGCCTGGGTGACAGAGTGAGACTTGTCTAAATATAAATATATATATATATTCATACACACACACACACACACACACACACACACACACATACTCTGGTTATTTTATCACTCCGATATACACTGATGCACTGAAGTACTACAACCAAGATGTTGAACTGATTTTAAAGTAATTCAGTGGGTAGGTGGGGTATAGGGGGAAAGTGAGAAATAAATGAACCAAGACTAACCACAATTAATTGTTAGAAACTAAGGAATAGAGGCTTATTACTCTGTTCTATTGTGTATGTTTGAATTTTTTTTAAGTAGACAAAAAGTGTGGGCCTCTGGATTTAGACTCTGGGTTCAATTCTCAGCTTTGCTTCTTATGAGGTATATAATCTTAAACAATTAACCTCAATGCCTCAGTTTCCCTGTGGACTGGACAATAAGAGTTCCCACTTCATAGGAAAGTAACAAGGATTAAATGAGACAAGTGCTTAGTGCAATGCCTGACGCATGGTTAAGACAAGTGCTTAGTGCAATGCTTGACACACTACGGTGTTGGCCATAGTTATCATCCTCACTGAATATTTACTTTATATATACAGTTAATCTCTCCTCTATCACATTTCAGACCTTTTAGAAGTCTATAAAATGAGCCAGATGTGGTCGCTCCCGCCTGTATTCCCAGCACTTTGGGAGGTCAAGGTGGAAGGATTTCTTGAGCCCTGGAGTTCTAGACCAGCCTGGGCAACATAGTGAGACCATCTTTACAAAAAATTAAAATAAAAAATTAGCCGGGGAGGCCAAGGCAGGCAGATCACCTGAGGTAGGGAGTTTAAGACCAGCCTGACCAACATGGAGAAACCCTGTCTCTACTAAAAACACAAAATTAGCCAGGTGTGGTGGCACATGTCTGTAACTCCAGCTATTCAGGAGGCTGAGGCAGGAGAATCGCTTGAACCCGGGAGGCAGAAGTTTCAGTGAGCTGAGATCACGCCATTGCACTCCAGCCTGGGCAACAAGAGCAAAACTCCATCTCAAAAAAAAAAAAAAAAAAAAATTAGCTGGACATGGTGCTGCATGCCTATAGTCCTTGGCTACTTGGAAAACTGAAGTAGGAGGATCCCCTGAACCCACAATTTTGAGACTACAGTGAGTTATGACTGAACTACTGCACTCCAGCCTGGGCAACAGGGTGAGATCCTGTCTCTAGTTAAAAAAAAAAAAAAAAAAAAAGTGAGGAATTTATTTTTAAAGAAATAATAAAATAAAATGTATATTTTCAGGCAGTTCCAAGATGGCTGAATAGGAACAGCTCCAGGCTACAGCTCCCAGCGTGAGCAACACAGAAGACGAGTGATTTCTGCATTTCTAACTGAGGTACTGGGTTCATCTCACTGGGGTATGTCGGACAGTGGGTGCAGGACAGTGGGTGCAGCCCACCAAGCGAGAGCTGAAGCAGGGCAAGGCATCCCCTCACCCAGGAAGCACAAGGGGTAAGGGAATTCCCTTTCCTAGCCAAGGGAAATCGTGACACACAGCACCTGGAAAATCGGGTCACTGCCACCCTAATACTGTGCATTATCAAGGGTCTTAGCAAATGGCACACCAGGAGATTATATCCTGTGCCTGGCTCGGAGGGTCCCATGCCCAGGGGGCCTCCCTCATTGCTAGCACAGCAGTCCAAGATCTAACTGCAAGGCAGCAGTGAGGCTGGGGGAGGGGCACCCGCCATTGCTGAGGCTTGAGTAGGGAAACAAAGCAGGCAGGAAGCTCAAACTGGGTGGAGCCCACCGTACCTCAAAGAGGCCTGCCTGCCTCTGTAGACTCCACCTCTGGGGACAGGGCATAGCCAAACAAAAGGCAGCAGAAACCTCTGCAGATTGAAATGTCCCTGTCTGATAGCTTTGAAGAGAGTAGTGGTTCTCTTAGCACGGAAGTTGAGATCTGAGAATGGACAGACTGCCTCCTCAAGTGCGTCCCTGACCCCCGAGTAGCCTAACCAGGAGGCACCCCGCAGTAGGGGCAGACTGACACTTCACATGGCCGGGTACCCCTCTAAGACAAAGCTTCCAGAGGAACGATCAGGCAGCAACATTCGCTGTTCAGCAATATTCACTCTTCTGCAGCCTCCGCTGCTTATACCCAGGCAAACAGGGTCTGGAGTGTACCTCAAGCAAACTCCAACAGACCTGCAGCTGAGGGTCCTGGCTGTTAGAAGGAAAACTAACAAACAGAAAGGACATCCACACCAAAACCCCATCTGTATGTCACCATCATCAAAGAACAAAGGTAGATAAAACCACAAAGATGGGGAAAAAACAGAGCAGAAAAGCTGAAAATTCTAAAAATCAGAGTGCCTCTCCCCCCTCCAAAGGAACACAGCTCCTCGACAGCAATGGAACAAAGCATGATGGAGAATGACTTTGACAAGTTGACAGAAGAAGGCTTCAGATGATCAAACTTCTCCCAGCTAAAGGAGGAAGTTTGAACCCATCTCAAAGAAGCTAAAAACCTTGAAAACAGATTAGACAAATGGCTAACTAGAATAACCAATGTAGAGAAGTCCTTAAATGACCTGATAGAGCTGAAAACCATAGCAGGAGAACTATATGATAAATGCACAAGCTTCAGTAACCGATTTGATCAACTGGAAGAAAGGGAATCAGTGATTGAAAATCAAATGAATGAAATGAAGCAAGAAGAGAAGTGTAGAGAAAAAAGAGTAAAAAGAAATGAACAAAGCCTCCAAGAAATATGGGACTATGTGAAAAGACCAAATCTGCGTCTGATTGGTGTACCTGAAAGTGACGGGGAGAATAGAACCAAGTTGGAAAACACTCTTCAGGCTATTTATCCAGGAGAAATTCCCCAACCTAGCAAGGCAGGCCAACATTTAAATTCAGGACATACAGAAAATGCCACAAAGATACTCCTCAAGAAGAGCAACTCCAAGACATAATTGTCAGATTCGCCAAAGTTGAAATGAAGAAAAAAATGTTAAGGGCAGCCAGAGAGAAAGGTCTGGTTACCCCCAAAGGAAAGCTCATCAGACTAACAGCAGATCTCTCACAGAAACTCTACAAGCCAGAAGAGAGTGGGGGCCAATATTCAACAGTCTTAAAGAAAAGAATTTTCAACCCAGAATTTCATATCCAGCCAAACTAAGTTTCATAAGTGAAGGAGAAATAAAATCTTTTACAGACAAGCAAATGCTGAGAGATTTTGTCACCACCAGGCCTGCCCTACAAGAGCTCCTGAAGGAAGAACTAAACACAGAAAGGAACAGCCAGTACCAGCCACTGCAAAAACATGCCAAAATGTAAAGACCATCGATGGTAGGAAGAAACTGCATCAACTAACAAAAAAAAAAACCAGCTAACATCATAATGACAGGATCAAATTCACACATAACAATATTAACCTTAAATGTAAATGGGCTAAATGCTCCAATTAAAACACACAGACTGGCAAATTGGATAAAGAGTCAAGACCCATCGGTGTGCTGTATGCAGGAGATCCATCTCACGAGCAGAGACACACATAGGCTCAAAATAAAGAGATGAAGGAAGATCTACCAAGCAAATGGAAAACAAAACCAAAAAACAGGCAGGGGTTGCAATCCTAGTCTTTGATAAAACAGACTTTAAACCAACAAAGATCAAAAGAGACAAAGAAGGCCATTACATAATGGTAAAGGGATCAATTCAACAAGAAGAGCTAACTATCCTAAATATATATGAACCCAATATAGGAGCACCCAGATTCATAAAGCAAGTCCTTAGAGGCTTACAATGAGACTTAGACTCCCACACAATAACAATGGGAGACTTCAACACCTCACTGTCAACATTAGATAGATCAATGAGACAGAAAATTAACAAGGATATCCAGGAATTGAATTCAGCTCTGCACCAAGTGGACCTAATGGACATATACAGAACTCTCCACCCCAATTCAACAGAATACACATTCTTCTCAGCACCACATCACACTTACTCCAAAATTGACCACACAGTTGGAAGTAAAGCACTTCTCAGCAAATGTACAAGAACAGAAATTATAACAAACTGTCTCTCAGACCACAATGCAATCAAACCAGAACTCAGGATTAAGAAACTCACTCAAAACTGCTCAGCTACATGGAAACTGAATAACCTGCTCCTGAATGACTACTGGGTACATAATGAAATGAAGGCAGAAATAAACATGTTCTTTGAAACCACTGAGAACAAAGATACAACATACCAGAATCTCTAGGACACATTTAAAGCAGTGTGTAGAGGGAAATTTATAGCACTAAATGCCCACAAGAGAAAGCAGGAAAGATCTAAAATCGACACCCTAACGTCACAATTAAAAGAACTGGAGAAGCAAGAGCAAACACATTCAAAAGGTAGCAGAAGACAAGAAATTACTAAGATCAGAGCAGAACTGAAGGAGATAGAGACACAAAAAAAACTTCAAAACATCAATGAATCCAGGAGCTGGTTTTTTGAAAAGATCAACAAAATTGATAGACCACTAGCAAGACTAATAAAGAAGAAAAGAGAGAAGAATCAAATAGATACAGTAAAAAATGATAAAGGGGATATCACCACCGACCCCACACAAATACAAACTATCATCAGAGAATACTAAAAACACCTCTACGCAAATAAACTAGAAAACCTAGAAGAAATGGATAAATTCCTGGACACATACACCCTCCCAAGACTAAACCAGGAAGAAGTTGAATCCCTGAATAGCCCAATAACAGGCTCTGAAATTGAGGCAATAATTGATAGCCTACCAACCAAAAAAAGTCCAGGACCAGATAGATTCACAGCTGAATTCTACCAGAGGTACAAGGAGGAGCTGGTACCATTCCTTCTAAAACTATTCCAATCAATAGAAAAAGAAGGAATCCTCCCTACTCATTTTATGAGGCCAACATCATCCTGATACCAAAGCCTGGCAGAGACACAACAAAAAAAGAGAATTTTACACCAGTATCCCTGATGAACATTGAGGCAAAAATCCTCAACAAAATACTGGCAAACCAAATCCAGCAGCACATCAAAAACCTTATCCACCATGATCAAGTTGGCTTCATCCCTGGGATGCAAGGCTGGTTCAACATATGCAAATCAATAAACATAATCCAGCATATAAACAGAACCAAAGACAAAAACCACATGATTATCTCAATAGATGCAGAAAAGGCCTTTGACAAAATTCAACAGCCAGTCATGCTAAAAACTCTCAATAAATTCGGTATTGATGGAACATATCTCAAAATAATAAGAGCTATTTATGACAAACCCACAGCCAATATTATACTGAATGGGCAAAAACTGGAAGCATTCCCTTTGAAAACTGGCACAAGACAGGGATGCCCTCTCTCACCACTCCTCTTCAACATAGTGTTGGAAGTTCTGGCTAGGGCAATCAGGCTGGAGAAAGAAATAAAGGATATTCAATCAGGAAAAGAGGAAGTCAAACTGTCCCTGTTTGCGGATGACATGATTGTATACTTAGAAAACCCCATTGTCTCAGCCCAAAATCTCCTTAAGCTAATAAGCAACTTCAGCAAAGTCTTAGTATACAAAATCAATGTGCAAAAATCACAAGCATTCTTATACACCAGTAACAGATAAACAGAGAGCCAAATCATGAGTGAACTCCCATTCACAATTGCTTCAAAGAGAATAAAATACCTAGGAATCCAACTTACAAGGGATGTGAAGGACCTCTTCAAGGAGAACTACAAACCACTGCTCAATGAAATAAAAGAGGACACAAACAAATGGAAAAACATTCCATGCTCATGGATAGGAAGAATCAGTATCATGAAAATGGCCATACTGCCCAAGGTAATTTATAGATTCAATGCCATCCCCATTAAGCTACCAATGACTTTCTTCACAGAATTGGAAAAAACTGCTTTAAAGTTCATATGGAACCAAAAAAGAGCTCGCATCTCCAAGACAATCCTAAGTCAAAAGAACAAAGCTGGAGGCATCACGCTACCTGACTTCAAACTATACTACAAGGCTACAGTAACCAAAACAGCATGGTACTGGTGCCAAAACAGAGATATAGACCAATGGAACAGAACAGAGCCCTCAGAAATAATACCACACATCTACAACCATCTGATCTTTGACAAACCTGACAAAAACAAGAAATGGGGAAAGGATTCCCTATTAAATAAATTCACCATTTATTTAATAAATGGTGCTGGGAAAACTGGCTAGCCATATGTAGAAAGCTGAAACTGGATCCCTTCCTTACACCTTATATGAAAATTAATTCAAGATGGATTAGAGACTTAAATGTTAGACCTAAAACCTTAAAAACCCTAGAAGAAAACCTAGGCAATACCACTCAGGACATAGGCATGGGCAAGGACTTCATGTCTAAAACACCAAAAGCAATGGCAACAAAAGCCAAAATTGACAAATGGGATCTAATTAAACTAAAGAGCTTCTGCGCAGCAAAAGAAACTACCATCAGGGTGAACAGGCAACCTACAGAATGGGGGAAAATTTTTGCAATCTACTCATCTGACAAAGGGCTAATATCCAGAACCTACAAAGAACTCAAACAAATTTACAAGAAAAAAACAAACAACCCCATCAAAAAGTGGGCAAAGGATATGAACAGACACTTCTCAAAAGAAGACATTTATGCAGCCAACAGACACATGAAAAAATGCTCATAATCACTCGCCATCAGAGAAATGCAAATCAGAACCACAATGAGATACCATCTTACACCAGTTAGAATGGCAATCATTAAAAAGTCAGGAAACAACAGGTGCTGGAGAGGATGTAGAGAAATAGGAACACTTTTACACTGTTGGTGGGACTGTAAACCAGTTCAACCATTGTGGAAGACACTGCGGCGATTCCTCAAGGATCTAGAACTAGAAATACTATTTGACCCAGCCATCCCATTACTGGGTATATACCCAAAGGAGTACAAATCATGCTGCTATAAAAACACATGTACACATATGTTTACTGTGGCACTATTCACAATAGCAAAGACTTGGAACTAACCCAAATGTCCATCAATGACAGACTGGATTAAGAAAATGTGGCACATATACACCATGGAATACTACACCGCCATAAAAAAGGATGAGTTCGTGTCCTTTGTAGGGACATGGATGCAGCTGGAAACCATCATTCTCAGCAAACTATTGCAAGAACAGAAAACCAAACACCGCATGTTCTCACTCATAGGTGGGAATTGAACAATGAGAACACTTGGACCCAGGAAGGGTAACATCACACACCAGCGCCTGTCGTGGGGTGGGGGGAGGGCAGAGGGATAGCATTAGGAGATATACCTAATGTAAATGATGAGTTAATGGGTGCAGCACACCAACATGGCACATGTATACATATGTAACAAACCTGCACGTTGTGCACATGTACCCTAAAACTTAAAAGTATAATAAAAAATAAATAAATTTAAAAAATAAATAAATAAAATAAAATGCATATTTTAAACTTTAAAAGGAAATATAGCCGGGCGCGGTGGCTCACGCCTGTAATCCCAGCACTTTGGGAGGCCGAGGCGGGCGGATCACAAGGTCAGGAGATCGAGACCACGGTGAAACCCCGTCTCTACTAAAAATACAAAAAATTAGCCGGGCGCGGTTGTGGGCACCTGTAGTCCCAGCTACTCGGGAGGCTGAGGCAGGAGAATGGCGTGAACCCGGGAGGCGGAGCTTGCAGTGAGCCGAGATCGCGCCACTGCACTCCAGCCTGGGCGACAGAGCGAGACTCCGTCTCAAAAAAAAAAAAAAAAAAGGAAATATACTGTCTCATTTCCATTTTATCCATACTACCTATGTAATATATTTTACTCTATAAAATACATACAGTATGAGTTGCACACATCGTTTTGTAAGAAGGAAAAAAAAAAGCTTTGCCTACCAGAATAAAATCTGAGATCTGTGAGAAGGATCATTTCTGGGAAGTGGAATCACTGAGAGAGAAACTGAAGAACTGATATGGAAATGATGAGTCATGAAGCTATCAGGATAGACTTTTTGTTCTTATGGTATCCTAACTTTGTTGAGAATTTGTTCATATAAACATATTTTGTGTCAGCACCGACTCACTACACTTTTTGGCAAGCGTTTTAGACCTTTCAACTTTAAAGACATAATACTGAATGTATACATTCCATCAGTGGACTCATATTAAACCTCTTGCAGAAAGGCTTTATCTCAAACTGCATTACCTTAAATTTCTATATATTTCCTTCATATATTCCTCTGAATCATAAGGCATTATCATATTTGACAAATGAAGACACTCTATGAAATGCCCAATGCCAAAGACAATAGCATAATGAAGACTACGCTTTCTTATACTGCAACGATGGACATTCCGCTATCTGAAAGTACGTTTACATCCCCCACCTCAACTGCACCACAGCCATTTGACCTCAGAGTTCCTTTACAGCTGTACCAAAGTGACTAATGTGAACAACTTTGGTTAATTTTTCCTTTGAGCCTTTATAAAAGATAAAGCTTTTTATCATAAAATTAAGAATGCATTGTCCAAAAATTCATAGAGAGAAAAAAACCTACCTTAACACTTTTTTTTTTTTTTTTTTTTTTTTTTTTGAGACAGAGCCTCACTCTGTGGCTCAGACAGGAGTGCAGTGTGTAATCTCAGCTCACTGTATCCTCTGCCTCCCAGGTTCAAATGATTCTCCTGCCTCAGCCTCCTGAGGAGCTGGGATTACAAGTGTGTGCCACCACACCCAGCTAATATTTGTATTTTTAGTAGACATGGGATTTCTCTATGTTACCTAGGCTGGTCTTGAACTCCTGACCTCAGGTGACCCACCCGCCTCGTTCTCCCAAAGTGCTGGGATTACAGGTGTGAGCCATCGTGCCCAGCCTTAACACATTATACTTTCTACATCTCATTCAGCCTGAAAAAAGTGCCAGTAATATTTTTAAACCAAACTGTTCACTAACTTTCCCCTTTCTCTTCCCTGCCTACCACCCCACCCTCGTTTCAGAAAATGTTGAGTCAGAGAGGGATAAAATTTAGAAAGACCCCTATTTAGGCTGGTTCTTTCTAGCAGTCTGAGATATTTGCAAAGTGGAATTATCCCCAGAATGCCTATTCCCTGGCCCCATCTATTCATCTTTTGCTTGTACTGTTCTCAAGTGAAATGTTCTTCACTCTTCTCTTCCCCTCGTCTAAGCTTTCAAAGCCAGAACACATCCGGTCTCTTCCCTCTCATCCCTGGTTGCTGATTTCTAAGCGAAGTCTATGCCTCCAAGTCAGTAATTTTCACTCCTAGCTGCCTTTTGGAATCATCTAATGCTTTTTACAAATTAGATGCTCTGGCCTTCTACCAGACTGAGAATCATAATCTCTAGGACTGAAGTCAAAACCTTGCAAGATTTTTCAAAAATCTCTCCAAGTAATTCAGAGGATCCTAAGGGTTGGAAACCATTGTTCTAGTAATTACAATTCTCCTAGTCATGTCTTGCTAGTTTTATCTTTCTTTTTTTTTTTTTTTTTTTTTTTGAGACCGAGTCACCCAGACTGAAGTGCAGTGGCATGATCTCTGCTCACTGCAACCTCCGCCTCCTGGGATCGAGCGATTCTTCTGCCTCAGCCTCCTGAGTAGCTGGGATTACAGGCACACGCCACCACACCCAGCTAATTTTTGTTTTTAGTGGAGACAGGGTTTCACCATGTTGGTCAGGTTGGTCTCAAACTCCTGACATCGTGATCTGCCCACCTCAGCCTCCCAAAGTGCTGAGATTACAAGCCTGAGTCACCGCACCCAGCCCATCTTTCATTCTTTTACCGCCCTCTCAGGTGTTTGAAAGAATAAAGCTCACATAAGATTTATCTATTTGGTTTCTTGCTTAATTTATTATTGCTGTGGAAACACTGGCCTCTCTCAGTCTCTCTGCCTAATTTATGTTTCCTTTTTAGTATCATCCCTGAACATTTTTTAATAATTTCAACTTTTATTCTTGATTCAGGCAGTACCTATGCAGGTTTGTTACATGGATATACTGTGTGATGCTGAGGCTTGGGGTACAACTGATTCTGTCACCCAGGTAGTAAGCATAGTTTTTCAACTATTGGTGGAAAACTATTGGTTTTTCAACCCTTTCCCCACTCTTTCCCTCCCCTCTCAAGCAGTCCCCAGTGTCTGTTGTTGCTATCTTTATGTTCATGAGTATCCAATGTTTAGCTCCCACTTATAAGTGAAAACATGTGGCATTTGGTCCAGCAATCCCATTACTGTGTATATATCTAAAAAATATATAAATTGTTCACCCAAAAAGACACATGTACTTGTATGTTCATCACAGCACTATTCACAATTGCAAAACATGGAATCAAGCTAGGTGTCCATCAAAGATGGACTGGATAAAGAAAATGTGGTACATATACACCATGGAATACTATACAGCCATAAAAAAAAAGAATGAAATCATGTCCTTTGCAGTAACATGGATGCAGCTGGAGGCCATTACCTTAAACAAATCAACACAGGAACATCTCTGAACTTTCGGTCAGCCTCCCCAAATCCTCTTACAGTGATCATTCTCAAGTCTTAATGTACACCAAAATCACCCAGATGGCTTGTTAAAACACACATTTCTAGGCTGCACCCCCAAATGCATAATGTAGTAATTCTGAGAATCTGTATTTCTAACAAGTTTCCAGGTGATGCTGATGTACCTGGTCAGGCAACCACACTTAGAAATATCAGTTATAGATTTCCTAATGAACCCCATATTTTGGGCATCAATCACCTGGCAACTTGATGCAGTTAAGGGACCCGTTTCCTCCCCAAAATAATTATAAATCTTCCTTCATGATCCACTTCTAAATCACAACAAACATTTGCACTTAGAGGTAATTAAATCTGGCCGGGCACCGTGGCTCACGCCTGTAATCTCAGCACTTTGGGAAGCCAAGGTGGGTGGATCACCTGAGGTCAGGAGTTCAAAACCAGCCTGGCCAACACGATGAAATCCCGTCTCTACTAAAAAATTAGCTGGGCATGGTGGCAGGTGCCTGTAATCCAGCTACTAGGGAGGCTGAGACAGTAGAACCATTTGAACCCGAGAAGCAGAGGTTTCAGGGAGCCAAGATCATGCCATCGTACTCCAGCCTGGGCAACAAGAATGAAACACCATCTCAAAAAAAAAAAAAAAGAAAAAAGGTAATTAAACCCAATAAACCCTAATTAAAATGTTTGAGTGCCTACTATGAGAAAAACATGGTCTGATTACTAAAAACCACACTGATTTTTCGTAATACATGTTAGAATTATTGAGGTACATTTTCTTGTTAGTATATATAAACATATAACCCCAATTTGGGAAGGGAATAGCTCTACTCTCAAAATGATGGATGTGATAGTTAATTTTATGTGTCAGCTTGACTGGGTTAAGGGATGCCCAGACAGCTGGTAAAACATTATTCCTAGGTGTGTCTTTGAGGGTGTTTCTAGAAGATATTAACATTTGAGTCAGGAGACTGAGTAAGGAAGACTGTCCTCATCAGTGTGGGTGGGCAGCATCGAATACACTGAGGGCCTGAATAAAACAAAAGGGCAGAGGAAGAGTGAACTGGCTCTGCTTGAGCTGGGACATCCATCTTCTCCTGCCCTTGGACATCTGCACTCCTGGTTCTCCAGCCTTCAGACTCAGACTAAGACTTACGCCATTGGCTCCCCTGGTTCTCAGGCCTTCGGGTTTGGACTGGAACCACACCACCAGCTTGCAGAGGGCAGATCATGGGTCTTAGCCTCCATAATCACAAGCCAGTTCCTCGTAATTAAATCTTTCGTATAACTATATATTTCAGCTGGTGCAAAATTAATTGCAGTTTTTCCCATTACTTTTAATATCCTATCAGTTCTGTTTTTCTAGAGAACCCTAATACAATGAGATCCTTCGATGAGGACATGCTAAACTCCAATTTATGATTGCCTTTGTTAATTCTTACTGAGCTTAATTCCTTACATTTTAGTAATAAATTACATTTTCATTTTATGTGGGTTAATTTTGTCTCTTTAACCAGAATGTAAGTTTTTTAAGGACAAGTCTCTGCGTTATACTTTTTATACCCCATCTAATACTGCTGACCACATGACAAGCAAGCACTCAGTCCTTATTGGCTAACTCATTCATTCATCACTTCCCAGTATGTATTTCCTAAACCAGGGTTCAAAATAGGACCATGAATTGCAAAAACGTCCACGTTGGCCAACAGAAAAACAGATTTCCAAACTAACTGAATGCTTTGTGTTTTAGTCACTCTTCTAAAGTATGCATGCTTTTTCCTTCCCTCTTTTTACCCGGATAACTGAAATCTGACTGTACTATGATGAATAAAGAGGAAAAGTTAGCAACAGTAAGCTGGAATTAGAAATACAATCAAAATTACCAATAAATGCCAAAACTTCCAGGAATAGAAGAGGTAGAAGTTGAAAACTGTAATTTTTCTTTGTCTTCCAATAGATGTCACTAATAATTCCTTTGTGGACATCAAAACTGGATTAAATTTGAGAGGTAAGAGGTAAATTGAACAAAAATCAAATATTCAAGTAACATACCCATTGGGCTTATATGTTCACTTGTGACTATCAAAAAAGTTATTAAATCACAGCCAGCCAATCAAGCCAGACTCAAAATGACTATCAGCTCTCACATAAATTCTATACTGTTACTGCCAAATTATTCTAGCTTTTATTTTCATGAACATTTTACCCAATTCTATATTTTCTGAATTGTGACAATTATTTAACAAGAACTTATAAAGATACATAATGCTATCACCTCATCATTCCATGGTTCAGAGGCTCTCAGAGTTTGTTCTTAACTACCCAATGTTCCCCAGCCATCGCTCCTCTCCAACAAAACCACTACACAATCCCAGGCTTCCATTCTTCCCTTTTCATGGTGTCACTAGTATGTTCTTATAACAAGGGGAGAAGAAATAGCAGGCAGAAATAGCAGTGGAAATAGCAAGGTTCAAGAAAAAAAGAAATGGATCACACCATTAGTACCAGTTTTTGGCATTCAGGAGCTAAAAACTCTGCAATTCCATTCTTACAATCCATTTGGAGCTCATTTCAAAAAGAAGTCAAACTTCACTAATCTTTCTGAAAACTAGAATAGATAACAATAGCAAAATTGAGCTGTTATTGAAATAAAATAGAAAATATGCTAAATGAACAATTTAGGCCTTAGTTAAAAAAAAAAATTTAGATAAGATTGATGGATATCAACATCACATGCTCTTCAAAAAAAAAAAAAAAAAAAGTGATCCTTAAACAAAAGACCCACCCCATGAATGGCATCCTATCTTGTGACAACTTGTTAGTGGAAAATAAAATTTATTCATCTCTTTTCTAGATATAATTTTCATAATCATTTATCCAGATGTTCATTTTTATACTTTTTGTCAATACTTAAATATTATTTAAGATGCATTTAAAAAGCTCAGTCTTTTCAAACAAACAGCATTTTAGACACACAGAACCCTTACTAATGACCAATGATCTATGGCCCATATTTAAAGAACCACCTTTGTCTTTTTTTTTTTAATCCTCCAAAACAATTACAGTAACAAAAAACTGGAATAGCCTGCCACAGAAAATTCAGAAACTATATTCTTTTGAATTCCTAAGTGCCACCAAATATTTGAGCAAAACAGAGTAAATGAATAATTTGAAACAAGGTTTCTCAACCTTGACACCATTGACACTTTAGGCCAGACAATTCTTTGTCGTAGGAGACTGTCCTGTGTATTGTAGGATGTTTAGTGACATCCCTACTCCCTATTAGATGTCAGTGGTACCATTTCACTTTCCTACTTGTCACAACCAAAAATATCTCCAGATATTGCCAAATGGCCCTTTGGGAGGGGGACAAAATAATCTTTGAGTGAGAGCTACTACTATAAAGTGATAAGAAGAGAAAGCCCAAAGTTAGACATTCACTGAAAGAAGTTCTATGACTCTGCAGCCTCATTGAATCATCGATTTGTTTTTATGCATTCTCTTAAAGTTTCTCCCAAGTTTCATATTTTCTCAATGAAATAATTTCTTCAAGTACAAATGACACTCCAGGGACAAGAAGACACATTTATTTTACCGCCCAATTATTTTCTTAAAAAAGCTTGATGTTTGATAAAATAAAACAAACTTTTAGTACCATATAAATCTTTCAACATGTACAATGACATATTATTACTATGTACAACTTCAAAAACAAATGCTTCCAGCTCCAAGTAAACTGATGTTGAACATCCTGCCTGTATTTCAGCTGTACAAAATTTCCTGGATGGCCAATAGTCTCCTTGGCTTGGAAAAAAATTATATAAATAAGACCTTCAATGAGTTGGGAATCATAAAAATGCTATCTGCAGTTGAGTCATCTGGATCTTGGGAAGTGTGCAATAGCTGTAAGAGTTCAACGAGCAAAATAAAACCCTGTGGATATTTAAACTTCGGTTGTCCAAGAGGTCTTGTAGGTTCACAGTTGGTCTATCAAAAATAAAAGCTATTCCTATTGTGGCAAACAAAACTTGGTATCTGGTTCAAATACCATTTTTCACCAGCTCATGAACTCCATTCTCATCGATGATTAGAGGTGCATGAAATTCTTTATCTGCCACATAACTTTCTAATCCCTAAAAAGAGGATTGAAATGAAACACAATTAGAAAATCTGCACTTGTCATGCAATGCTGGACTTGCTATAATGATGATTTAAAGCACAAATGCCAAAAAAGGTTGAGATGCAGAACATAAAAGTCAAAATCTATTTAATACACGTTTTAGAGTAGACTTAATGACTGACTTGTAAAAGCACAAAACAAAAATATAAAAAGAAAATTACTCTGATTATCATTTCTACAGTTAATAAGATGATAATCATTTTTCCTACAATCGCCTCTCACAAAATTAACTTTTTTTTTTTTGAGACGGAGGAGTCTCACCCCTCTGCTCACTGCAACTTCCACCTCCCAGGTTCAAGGAATTCTCGTGCCTCAGCCTCCTGAGTAGGTGGGACTACGGGCACCTGCCACCATACCCGTCTAATTTTTTGTATTTTTCAGTAGAGACAGGGTTTCATCATGTTGGCCAGGCTGGTCTCAAACTCCTGACCTCAAATGATCTACCTGCCTTGGCCTCCCAAAGTGCTGGGATTACAGGCATGAGCCACCACAAGCGGCCAATAGAGTTAACTTTCTAAGCAAGAAAGTTGTCTCTAATGCTACAACAAAGCAATACAAAGATCTCCTGGAAAAATATTACATAATTAAAAGAGTAGAGACCTCTAAATCCCCAAGTACTGTCACCCAAAAGTGACAGTACTAAGTACATGAACAAGCTAGACTCCTTGAAAGAGAAGTTACATTGCTTTTTAAAAAGCCAGATGATTTATCTAAAAAACAAGGGTGACTATATATTTTTCAAAAGCCTACTGCATTTCAATGAGTGGGTGAAATGGACTAGCTATTGTAGATGTCTGTTAATGGCAACTAACTCACTAATGGGATAGATGCAAAGCCATAACAGGAATTCTCAAAGAGAAGAATTCAGAACAAATGCAGTTTCTCAACTTATTCCCAGGAAGAGCTCCTCAGGGCAGGACCATCAGAAAATGCTGCATCTTCTCTAAGGGCATCCCTACTTAAACATAAAACAATGCCAGAATTCTACTTTTTAAAAAAGTTTTATTACTTTTTTTTGTTATTTTTTTTTAATTTATAAAGACAAGGTCTCACTACATTGCCCAGGCTGGTCTCAAACTCCTGAGCTCAAGCAACCCACTTGCCTTGGCCTCCCAAAGTACTGGGATTACAGGAGTGAGCCACTGTGCCCAACTTTATTTCATTTTTAATTGACAATAATTGTATATATTTTTGAGATACAATGTGATGATGCGATGCATGTATACACTGTAGAATAATCAAATAAGGCCAATTAACATACCTATCACTTCAAATACTTATCCTTTCTTTGTGGTGAGAACATTTAAAATCCACCTTTTCGTTATTTTGAAATATACAAAGCTTTGCCAAAGAATAGAGGAAAAAGTAAAGCAGACTTACTTCTCCAGCATAGGAGATAAGAGGAGAGATTTCACACTGGATTGGTACATCATTGGCATCCTTCAAGCTAAGAAAAAAAACAAATGTGTGTTAAAGATTTTGCTTCCCATGTTACTTGCCGGAGCAAAAGTACAAACCATCAACTTTCCTCTGAGAAGCTTACAGATAACAATTCTTCCAGTTAAACGAATGGAACAGATGCTACCCTGATGATCACTAAATTCCCTGAGGATTAAGTTAATATGAAATTCTCAGGTCAGAAGGACACTATTTGGGGCAAGTGCCAATAATTATGGGTAGCTCTTTACAGCACTTCACTAGTTTTTATAGTTTTTATACACTGTCCCCTTACCTACATTTCATTTTTTACCATTTCCAAGTTTCAATTTGATAAAAAGGCAACTACTTACTAGGTATATACTATATGCCAAGCCCAGTGCCCCAGTGCTAGGTGCTCTGGAGCCCTTTATATTGCATTTTAATTCTCACCACTACCTTGGTACTATTAAGGTTGACAAACATTCTAAAGCTGTACTATCCAATACAGAAGCCAATAGCCACACAGGGCTACTTAAACTTAGTTAAAATTTTTAAAATTAATTTAAAATTTAAAATTCAGTTTCTCAGTCATAACAATCACACTTCAAGGGTTCAGAAGCCATGAATGCCCAATGACTACAAAATTGGACAACAAAGATATGCAACATTTCCTTCACTGCAGAAAGTTCTATCGGACAATTAAATTATTTCCCAGTACATGTTTTTCTGTACATCCCAAATATTCTAGATTAACTGAGCTGATTTATTCAGTATGTTTCAAAGTACTTCTCTGTTACCAAAAGTCCCTTTCTAAAGAGTTAAGGCAGAAGGCACTCAAGCAAAAGCAAGGTCAAAGTCCCTATTTGCTTCATCTAGGTCACAACCTAACATTTATAGCAATGAATTTCTACGTTATCTAACACAAAAGTCAATAAATAGTCAATGCATTTGCAGTCATCAGACTTCTTTGTTACTTGCCGCTTCAAGAATCTTACCAATAAGACACAGGGCACAAAAATATTAGTCTCTTGTCAAACCATAGCTCTTTCTTTTCTTTCCCTAAGTACATAGTCTCAGACTTTGCTGGAGTGAATAAAAACCAGAGGGCTTCTGAGTTCAGCTACAGGTCAACCTTTCTCTAGCATTCAAAGCACTCTCTATCCTACTTCAACTTACTTATCCTGAGACTCTCCACTCAAATCAGACCAGTCACACTCTTTGGATTATTCCAAGTCATTCTCAATTATGGTCCCATAAAAACCACACCCATCCTCCAAGATTTCGCTCAAGCCCCAATCTTCTCTTGACCACTGCATTTCATAGTAATTGTCTCCATCCATTTAGTCATATAAAAAATAAATGTGGCTGGGTGCAGTGGCTCACGCCTGTAATTCTAACACTTTGGGAGGCCAAGGCGGGTAGATCACCTGAGGTCAGAAGTGCAAGACCAGCCTGGCCAACATGGTGAAACTCCGTCTCTAGTAAAAATACAAAAAATTAGCTGGGTGTGGAGGCGAGCATCTGTAATCCCAGCTACTCAGGAGGCTGAGGCAGGAGAATTGCTTGAGCCTGGGAGGCGAAGGTTGCAATGAGCTGAGATCGCTCCACTGCACTCCAGCCTGGGCGACTGAGGAAGACACCATCTCAAAAATAGTAATAACAATAATAAATAAAAAATAAATGTATTAGACACCTGCTAAGTCACTGCCTCCTAGAGTTATTATTGCTATAGCACACATTTGGCACATAATCACATACTGTCTGAAAATTTACTTAACTTTTATGTATGTGCATCTTGAACATCCCAGTAGGCTGTAAGAAGTGACTTATTTCTCTTGTATAAGATACTTCAGCACCTAGAATACTAATAGCACCTATAAACCTATGAGCAGGCCTACCAATGCTTGTTGTCTGAACAAATTAACACTATGAAAATAGACAGATGACAAACTAATGAAGGGAAAAGAGGAGGTATAGTAGGGCATACACCTCTCTACATACGTGCCAGATTCTACCACAAGAGCTCAAGAGGTCTAGTCCAGACCTTCTGGGGCAACTCAAAGTCATACAAAACCAAATGAATTTTGAGTAGGCATGCCAAGGAAAAATGAGGGCCCACCCATTAATAAGATGTATATAGCCCAGTCCCACCTAAACCCCGAAGGATTCAGTGTAGCAGGAACAGAAGGTGGTTGTGAACCCAAGAAACACATATACAGCTGGCCTTAATATATAACTTCCATTCTACTACCACAAAGATACCCCAAGAAACTAAGGAGTCAACTTTAGCAAACAAAACTGGATGCCCTGAAGGAGGGAAAACAGAAGCTACCATCACCAAATGTAAAATCTCAGGATATAGGCAAATTAGCCCAATATACCAACTGCCCCACAATTCTTTAGCCATGCATCCTTTTGGTAGCTAACACTATTCAGTAAGCATTAAGGTGAGAAATAAAAATAATACTGAGTCAAAACTCAGCATGGCTGTTTCCCTTCTTTCAGAATACTTCTAGCTGCTTCTTCCCTCTTTTACATAATATACTTTCTTTTCGTCTCTCACTATTACATGATTTTCTTCAGCTGTGTGAGTTCATCCTTTGGTGCCAAGGATTATGCAGGAACTCTTTCAGTGCATGGTATCATTTAAAGCCAAACTTTTATTTCACTTTAATTATTCTACAAACGGCTAAAATGAAGAAAACTGGGCGATGGGGGGTTTTAAATAAAAGAGTAAGAATAATGTTTAAAGCTTTTTGTATCTTAACTAAGATAGCTAGATGCTGTAGCTGTCTTCAGTTATATAATTAAGAATCTATTACACTCTTAGGTTAAAAGCTACGGTTCAATGACAAAAAAATTTAGTCAAAGTTTTATTTTTTAAATATAAAAGCAGTTTGCTTCCATATATTAAAAATGATGGATGAGACAGAAAGTGACAAAGGGATCTGCATACAGTTCTCAAGGCATGAGGGACAATAGCCATCTGTGGCAGCAGTCCCCAGCCCCTGGGCCATGGACCGGTACTACTCTGTGGCCTGTTAGGACCTGGGCCACACAGCAGAAGATGAGCAGTGGGCAAGTGAGTAAAGCTTCATCTGTATTTACACACGCTCCCCACCACTCACATTACTGCCTGAGCTCCATCTCCTGTCAGATCAGTGGCAGCAAGAGATTCTCATAAGAATGTGAACACTATTGTGAACTGCCCATGTAAGGGATCTAAGGCTGTATGCTCCTCATGAGAATCTAATGCTTGATGATGTCTCCCATCATCCCCAAATGGAACCATTTATTTGCAGGAAAACAAGCTCAGGGCTCCCACTGATTCTACATTACAGTGAGTTGTATAATTACTTCATTACAATGTAATAATAATAGAAATAAAGTATACCATAAATATAACGTGCTTGAATCATCCTGAAACCACCCTCACCACCCCAAGTCCGTGGAAAATTTGTCTTCCACAAAGCCAGTCCCTGGTGCCAAAATAGGTTGGGGACCACTGATCTACAGCACCTGTAAGAAATTGATCAGATCTTTAAGTCCACTTCCTTGTTTACAGAGTCACATCCCAGAAACATTGACATTCACAGGAATTTGGGCAAAGGAATGGCACAAACAGGAAAAAGCACTTGGGTGACATTGATGTCAGTGCTACTCTATTTCTGAGACAACTTCCATCTCCAGATCTTTTGCCCTACATATATTTCCCAAATTACCTTAAAAACTTTTTTTTTCTTTTTTTTTTTTTTTGAGATGGAGTCTTGCTCTGTCACCAAGGCTGGAGTACAGTGGTGCAATCTCAGCTCACTGCAACCTCTGCCTCCTAGGTTTAAGTGATTCTCCCGCCTGAGCCTCCTGAGTAGCTAGTTAACAAGTGTGCACCACCACACCAGCTAATTTTTGTATTTTTAGTAGAGATGAGGTTTCGCCATGTTTGCCAGGCTGGTCTCCAACTCCTGACCTCAGAAAATCCACCCGCCTTGGCCTCCCAAAGTGCTGGGATTAAAGGCGTAAGCGACTGCACCCAACCTTAAAAACTTTAACTTTCAACGTGTGACAATAACACCAAGCTGTCTCTTAAACTATAAAGATAACTGCTTTTCCAAACTCTGTCAGTACCCAGATGGGAGAGGATATGTGTTACTTCTAACTAAAAATGATCTGCCATTAAGATTAAAAGATTCTTTAGAAGCAAGATAGTAACTGACTAAAATTAATGCAGTGACCAAAAAGGGGAGTTATTAGTGTGAGAATAAATCAACAGAACAGTTTTCACCATATCAAGGGCCATCAAACACGACAGGAACAATTAGCCTTTATACTGACAGCATACACCCAATTCCACAAGACACATCTTCAGAATGGTATTTTTAATCCCGTACAAGCTTATGTTAAAGGTGCAAAATGTGTTCTCCCTGACCTGTAACCTGCTCTGGATCTTATCTATCATCTAAAATTTGTCAGTTCCAGTTCTAACACCTGTGGTCAGATTCTTTAGTAAAGCATGCTCCCCATTTCCAGCATGCAACAAGATTCTGAGTTAGTGTTATCCAGAGAGATACCTGCCACCAAGTAAGCAGTGCACCCACACCAAAGCTTCAACCATCCTCCCTCCAGACCCCCAAAAGGCAGAGCACTAAACTACGATGCCAGTTAGTATGGAGGGAAGCACAGCCCCATCACCATGCACTGTAGGCAGGCTGGTATATTTACTTGTGATTGACATCAGCTGTGATGGTCTCTGACTTCCCATTTGTAGCACTGCTATGTGGGAATAAATAAGCATTAATGGGGAATGGAAGCAAATCAAACAATAACAATGAAATGGAGTTGCAAAATATACTTGATTGAATGGTATGTATTTATGGTAAATCATAAATTTGTCCCAAGAGACCAAAAGGGGGTAAAAAAAAAATCAAAATAAAACTCAATGGCCAAAGATGAAACATGAGGACAACGTGACACGCCAAGAGCAAGCTTGTTGACCAATACAGAGCCCAAAAGTGGCCTTGGACTGGGAGATGAAAGCTACCACTGCTGCTTCTTATAAAACCAGTTACGTACTAGTAAATTCCAATGTGTTCTCTAACATTTTATTATTTTTTCTTGAGATGGAGTCTCACCCTGTCACCCAGGCTGGAGTGCAACGGTACAGTCTCAGCTCACTGCAACTTCTCCCTCCTGGGTTCAAGCAATTCTCCTGCCTCAGCCGCCCAAGTAGCTGGGATACAGGCGTGTGCTACCATGCCCAGTTAATTTTGTAGATTTAGTAGAGTCAGGGTTTCACCACGTTGGCCAGGCTGGTCTTGAACTTCTGACCTCAGGTAATCACCTGCCTCAGTCTCCCAAAATACTGGGATTACAGGCATGAACCACCACACCTAGCCCAATATTTTAACATTTATTGAGGCATTCTTGCAGCCAGCCATCTTATCCGTTAGGAATATAAATTAAATGGCAGAATGCTTTTTACATAAGTACGGATATACCAGATGATTCAGAAGAGGAAATTCTAGGTGCCAGTGAAGGTTTCATCATAAAATACAAGATTTAGGCTGAGCACAATAGCTCACACCTGTAATCCCAGCACTTTGGGTGGCCGAGGCGGGTGTATTGTTTAAGCCCAGGAGGTGAAGTGAGCCGAGATCGCGCCACTGCACTCCAGCCTGGCTGACAGAGCAAGACCTTGTCTTAAAAATGAAAAGGACTGGCCAGACATGGCAGCTCACGCCTGTAATCCCAGCACTTTGGGAGGTCAAAGCAGGCGGATCACCTGAGGTCAGGAGTTCGGGACAAGCCTGACAAACATGGTGGAATCCTGTCTCTACTAAAAATACAAAATTAGCCAGGCATTACGGCAGGCGAGGGTAACCCCAGCTACTTGGGAGGCTGAGGCAGGAGACTCACGTGAACCCAGGAAGCAGAGGTTGCAGTGGGCAGAGATTGTGCCATTGCACTCCAGCCTGGGTGACAAGAGCGAAACTCTGGCTCCAAAAAACAAACAAACAAACAAACAAAAACAGATTTAGCTGGAAAGTATTTTACCTTGGATTTAAATTGCTACAATACCTTCTTTTTTTTAACTGCTCAAAACCAAGGCCATTTCTAAAGTATCAGTGAATGTAACTGATATTTACTTCTGTTCTACACATCTTCCTCAGTGACCTGAAAGTGCGACAGTGAAAACTGCCATGGGACTACAATTTGTAGGTAGCCTGGGGTTGGTGGGGCTATGAGTGGGTCTCACAGACAGTATTATTAATGGTAGTGAGGTCAGTTGGGCCCAGTGGCTCACGCCTGTCCCAGCAATTTGGGAGGCCAAGGCAGGCAGATCACAAGGTCAGGAGATCAACAGCACTCTGGCCAACAAGGTGAAAGCCCATCTCTAATAAAAATACAAAAATTAGCTGGGTGTGGTGGTGTGCACCTGTAGTCCCTGCTACTTGGGAGGCTGAGGTAAGAGAATCGCTTGAACCTGGGAGGTGGAGGTTGCAGTGAGCTGAGATTGCGCCACTGCACTCCAGCCTGGTGACAAAGCGATACTCTGTCTCAAAAAAAAAAAAAAAAAAAAAAAGTAGTGAGGCCACAGATATAAGGGCAGCAACAACCAATCCTCTGTGGCTGAAGGACTTGCCCTGTGGTACACAGTGTTACCGATGGGCTTTAACCATATGGCACACCAAAACAAAAAAAATCTTCTGATCGTTATTTAGTAGAAGTCTTTTTGCTGTCACGGTGGCATTGTTTCCAAAAAATAAAAATTAAAGAAAGAGATTTGAAAGACTCCTCTTCACAAGAAAGTAAAACAATCATTCTCTTTGTAATAGGCAAAGCTAGTGTTATTTCACAACAGGAACTATTCACACATTAACACTTTGTTTTTTAAAAAAGATCTAGGAATACAGAGAGAGAGAGAGAAAGTAGTCCAAGAGGAGGAAAAGTCCAAGAAAGCATTCATACAAAAGAGAAAAGATACGGACTTACCGGGGAATTGCTGGAAGGCGAGAGCCATTTTCATCTATGAAGTGGCCCCCTGCATTAAGGACCCAGCAATGATGAAGGGACATCAAAGCATGCCTTGCAGTAGTAGGGTTGTCCTTCCCATTCTGACTGTCAGCATTCTTTAGTGGGGAAAACTCATCTTCCCGTAATACTTCATACACCACAAACTTCCTAGAGCAAAACCATATAAAGACCTCTTTATTATGAAACTGCATACACAGCTTCTAACCCCTTAACATAGCTAAGCCGGCCGGGCGCGGTGGCTCAAGCCTGTAATCCCAGCACTTTGGGAGGCCGAGGCGGGCGGATCACAAGGTCAGGAGATCGAGACCACAGTGAAACCCCGTCTCTACTAAAAATACAAAAAATTAGCCGGGCACGGTGGCGGGCGCCTGTAGTCCCAGCTACTCAGGAGGCTGAGGCAGGAGAATGGCGGGAACCCGGGAGGCGGAGCTTGCAGTGAGCCGAGATCGCGCCACTGCACTCCAGCCTGGGCAACAGCGTGAGACTCCGTCTCAAAAAAAAAAAAAAAAAAAAAAACATAGCTAAGCCTTTGGTCTTCAACAATAGGCTTTCCTATTCCAATTTGAATGATGAATAAAATATTGCTCATCCTTGGACTAAAGAAAGTTGAAATTTTCTTTCTCAATGCGAAATGAGAAATCATTTCCCCCCTCAACTATAGAACAGTTCATCTTAAGTCAGAAAGATTAGGAATCCTAACGTACAAAGATCACATTAGTGCCTGTTCTGGGGGAAAAAAAAAACAGGCAAAAAAGATGATTTAGAAATGGAAAGATTAATTTCATTTTATTTATTTATGGTTTTTTTTTTTTGAGACAGAGTCTCACTCTGTCACCCAGGCTGGACTGCAGTGGTGCAATCTCAGCTCACTGCAACCTCCACCTCCTGGGTTCAAGAGATTCTCTCACCTCAGCCTTCTGAGTAACTGGGACTTCAGGCATGCACCACCACGCCCGGCTAATTTTTGTACTGTTAGTAGAGACGGGGTTTCACCATGTTGGCCAGACTGGTCTCCAACTCCTTGGCCTCAAGTCATCCACCCGCCTCAGCCTCCCAAACTGCTGGAATTCCAGGCATGAGCCACCACGCATTAATTTTATAAGCTTATTTGTCTTCCTCATTTTTGCACTCATCAAATTCTGAGACAAGCATCTCAGCATCAAATGTGATCTTTATAGAAAACTATATAATCTAAAAACATGTTTACTAAAACATTTATTCACAGGGCAGTAAAAAGATATCCTAAATACAAAACGGGTCAATTCTTTATCTTAACCTTTTCAGTTTCTCATCCAAAATAAACGACTTTAACAACTTTACAGGAGACCAAGGCGGGGCACAGTGGCTCAAGCCTGTAATCCCAGCACTTTGCGCAGCCGAGATGGGACAATCACTTGAGGCTGCGAGTTTGAGACCTGCCTGCTCAACATAGGAAGAACCCATCTCATTTAATAAATATATATATATGAGAAAAAAAAAACTTTATAGGAGCCAGAAACTAGATGATTAAAAAAAAAATGTTGTACTCATAGGCAACTCAGATCACACTCCTGGTTTTATTCTAGAGAACCATAATGAATCTAGACTGCATACTCACAATCAAAATGCCATGTGAGATATGTGCTATCAAATGTTTCCTGAAAACAGTTTCATGCCTAAGAGAGTGAAAAGCAGCATTTTAAGACATTTATTTAACCTTACTGGTACTATTCAAAGCATACTTTGCAAACTGGAAGATGTCAAAGACAAATTTTTCCATCTTTATTCCATTGGGTTTGTCTGGCTTAACTAAATGTCCTTGGGTATCCACATAAGGTATCTTCTTCTGAGCCACATGGTGCTGCAACTGAGGTTCATAAACACTAAGAAGTAGGAGGAGAAAAGATATAATCATGTTTCAGATTTCAAATGCCAGAAAATCTTATAACACTCAGGAGCAAATGTGTCAACAACCAATACTAAGATTTTCAAAGTGAAGAGCATTTAAGTTTCAGTTCATATTTAAATAGTAAATGAATAGCTTTCCCCAAATCATCTATTTTTTAAAAAATCAAATAACGGTCTCCACTAAAACTGTGTACATGTGCATTAAAACTGTATTCATTACAAATGCCTTAAAACTGTATATGTGTACATTAAAAAATGCATTAAGTTACTATGGATGAAACAAAAACCCAGCTACAAATGGCATAGAATGGGAAATATTCTGGAACTGGATAAAGTAAGGTGTATTAACTTTTTAAAAAGTAGACAGTCATCTTGAATGTCTAAAAGCTAAGTGAAATTGATAGTGAGAATGTCCTTCATTTAAAACTATGGTAGGATAAAATAGCTCTTATTTTATCCTTTATAGCACTACCCACTGATTTTCATGCAGGTGTCAAGTTCTTTCTTTATTCTTTAACACACTAGTTCCTAAATGCCAGCTTGGGAATCAGCTGAATTAGAACTCTGAGGACAGCTTCCTAAAAATACAGATGCCCCGAACCCACCTCCTGAAATTCTAATTCAGTTGGTGTAGGGTGAATATCTGTATTTTTAAAAAGCTCACAGTTGTGGTAAAGAAAGTTTCATTTCTTATTCTTTGCTTCAACAGAACCTAGCACATAGTTGGGGGTGGGAAGGTGAGAAGGGTGAAATGCTTTGGCCTCCCATTAATGTGCTGGGGAATGGGCTCCGATGATTCCCACCTTACAATACATCTTACTAAAAACAATCACAACATGAGATACATGTCCATTTGATAAGTGATCCTCGGGAAAGATGAATTCTGTGGGATATGGATTTGGGGTATCTGCGTCCCTCTCAAGTGTCTTAGTTTCTGATTAACAATAAATATAATTTTAAAAGGCTCCATCTTGCCCATACTTGACAACATCTCTCAGAAATGGTACAGTGAAGAAATGGTTGGCAATGTTCCCCGCATTGAACAGCAGTCGTCCATCTGAGCTTCGTTTTTGAGCTGTTGCCAGGGAAATCTCACTATATTCTACCACCTGGTAAACTCCATCCACTCGGCAAACCACTCCAACTGGTTCTGTAGGGTTCGTTTTTTCCACCACCTGTCCACCAAAGAAAGACAACAGTAGAGAAAGAAATGGAATTAAATGTTTCTTTGGAGATTTGCCATTGTCAAAGATGACATTTACAACTTTGCTTACACGAAAAGGTATAAAGCCAAGAAGAATCTTTAACTTTAGACAATCAACTATCCATCTTTATATACCCTGACAGGCACTTTCCAACCGGAAATGAGGTACATTATTTCCTTCCTACTTATCACCTAACTAAACCATGGGCTAGAAATTCCATCATATATATATATATCTAGCACAGAGTAAATCACATTGGACTGGGAATAACTAAATCAGGAGTCAACATTCCCCATGTATCTTGTACTTTTTGTTTAATTTATCCTTAACCACACTCAATTACTTTGATAATATAACAAAATGAAATTTCTCTGGGATTCACAAGACAAAAGACCTAAGTTAGGCATTTTGTCTCTCATTTTCTATTGCCCAATATTTCATCTGAAAATAGCATTTCTTTAATTTTCATTAGTGAATATGGCATTTTTCTTGTTTTTCAGGGACCTGAGTAGCAGGTAAAGGGGTTTAGAGCAGGCAGGTCACTAGCCTCCCACTCCAACTTTAATCAGAAAACCCAACCATATTTATCTGTTTTGTATACTCAATTTTGTTTGAAATAAGTGATTCTACATTTCAAAAAATTAATTTTGAAAACCAGTGATGTGACAATTTATCAAAGGCTCTGGGCTGATGGGGAGCTGAGAAAAGAGGGCATACTAAAATCAGAGGGAAATGTAAGAATATGTAATTTTTAAAAACCTCACAGGTGATTTTAGTGTGCCACCACACTAATCCCACACATCACTGACTTAAGTGTTTACAAGAAAATTATAAAAGAACTATATACAATGAGCAATATAAAATCAAGGTTCAGATGAGATAAATATTCAACCAAAGAATCAAACAATAAAAAATATTTGTCAACCTACGCAACAAGGTGAAACCCTGGTCTCTATTTAAAAAATAAAACAATTAGCCAGGCATGGTGGCATGCTGGAGTCTCAGCTACTAGGGAGGCTGTGGCAAGAGAATCACCTGAGTCTGGGGAGGTTGAGGCTACAGTGAAACGTGATTGCACCACTGCACTCCACTCCAGCCTGTGCAACAGAGTAAGACCCTGTCTCAAAAATACATATTTATTTGAAGGTATTGTTTTATTTGTCCTGTCCAATTATCAATTCAGCATGCTTCAAAATATGTTTAAAACAATTTGACAAGTCTATCCTAAGTGGACATGAAATTATATTAATAAAGTTAAAACTTTTCTTCAACAACTGATTTCTTAAAATAAATACAGTCAGTAGCAGTCTCGTCCAGAAAACTAAAGGCACTATTGAGAACTTCGTTTACACAGCAATTAGAGATATAGGCACTGAGTCTAGCTGGGTGAGGCAGAGCTGCTGGATAAGTAAGCCTGCTGTGTGGTTCACTGTTTGCCACCCTGTAAGGAACACAGTTCTTAATGAAAAGAAACTTTCTACCAAGGAATTAGATTAAACTGAAGGGGAACATTATTCAGCAAATCATTTAAATCAATCAGGGGCCTATTTATAATTCTTATCTACCAACCCATCACCACCTCTTACTTCATGTACTTTACCTACAGTCGGTACCTTACTAGGCAGGGAATTTGGGATAGATTCCCCTTATTCTCATTTTTTTTTTTTTTTTAACACACACACAGGTTTATTTTCCAATCACCGCTATATACGCCTACTCCCAACCAGCCATAAAAATAAAAATGTGCATATTCACATTTTACATTTCCCAAAGGTTTACTTCTATGGCAACTATGAACCTCCAAATATTATAAAAGTCTACATTATAGAAGAAAGCATTTGTAAACTGCATGAAGTGGGAATCAATTTATATTATACAGAAAAGATATAAAGCTTAGACCGGGTGGTGGTAGCTCACGCCTGTAATCTCAGCACTTTGGGAGGCTGAGGTGGGTAGATCACCTGAGGTCAGGAGTTCAAGACCAGCCTGGCCAACATTGTGAAACCCCATCTCTACTGAAAATTTAAAACAAAATTAGCCAGGCATAGTGGCAGGCACTGTAATCCCAGCAATTTGGGAGGCTGAGGCAGAAGAATCACTTGAACCTGGGAGGCGGAGATTGCAGTGAGCCAAGATTGTGCCATTGTACTCCAGCTTGGACGAAATGAGAAAGACTCCATCTCAAAAAAAAAAAACCACACAAAGAAAAGATATACAGTATAAACTTAAAAGGTTTACTCATTATTTCATAAGTTTAATCCAGAAAAACTGAGTCCAGGGCCGGGCGCAGTGGCTCACACCTATAATCCCAGCACTCCAGGAGGCCAAGGCAGGTGGATCACTTGAGATCAGGAGTTAAAAGACCAGACTGGCCAACATGGTAAATTAGCCAGGTGTGGTGGCACATGCCTGTAATCCCAGCTACTTGGGAGACTGAGCAGGAAGATCACTTGAACCCGGTAGGCAGAGGTTGCAGTGAGCTGAAAGAAAAGCTGAGTACAAAATAACACTTTAACCTCAGAGTTACTATAATTGCTTTACAAAATGATCTTCAATAAATAATGGTTCCTGCCTTTTTAACTTTGCACTTCTGCAAATTACCTCACTCTTTCAGTCTTTTCTCATGTTCCTCACTCCATAAAAAATACTTAATGCACCAAGACAGGGGCCTATTAAAGTACTGCAGGCCAGGCACAATGACTCACACCTGTAATCCCAGCAATTTGGAAGGCTCAGGCAGGCATATTGCTTGAGCCCAGGATTTCAAGACCAACCTGGGCAACATAGCAAAACCCCATCTCTACAAAAAAGACAAAAATTAGCCAGGCATGGTGCCGGGTGCCTGTAGTCCCAGCTACTCAGGAGGCTGAGGTGAGAGGATCACCTGAACCCAGGAGGTCGAGGCTGCACTGAAGCCATGATAATGCCACCGCACACCAGCTTGGGTGGCAGAGTGAGACCCTGTCTCAAAATAAATAAATACAATAAAAATAAAGTACTGCAAATAATTCTACTACCACAGTATGAATCATCCCCTAACTTACATGTTTTAAAACACATATTTTAATGCTTTGATTTTCTTATTTTAAAAGGGCAGGGGAGCAATTACATAAAAGGCTTCTAACATTTCTAAAAGATTTTAATATATGTCAGTCTAGTTATATTTTGGTTCCATCTGAATATTTACTTATTCATTCACTAAGTGACTACTACATTACATGCCAGACACAGGACTAAACAGTGAGTGTCTTTGCAAGACTCAGTCTGGATTTACCCTACAGAGTCCACAGGTAATGGAGAGGAGTGACAACACTTGCATCTTTGCGTGATTAGTGTACTCACAAAAGTCAGCACACCAGTTTAAAGATTTTTGAGCTGTCAGCAAAAACTTAACTAATCTAAAGAGTATGGTTCTATAATGTAATATAATATAAGACTAGAAAGTTGGGAAACACGAACTAATCCTGGCTCTGCTAATGTGATAAAGAACCTTGAGCCTGGGTCTTATAAAGTACTAGAACTCTGGCTGGGTGTGTTGGCTCACGCCTGTAATCCCAGCAAAAGGCCAAAGTGGGCAGATCACCTGAGGTCAGAAGTTCAAGGCCAGCCTGGGCAACATACAGAAACCCTGTCTCTACTAAAAATACAAAAGACCCAAAAAAATTAACCAGGCATGGTGGTGCATGCCCGTGGTACCAGCTACTCCAGAGGCTGAGGCAGGAGAATTGCTTGAGCCTGGAGACAGAAGTTGCAGTGAGCCAAGATCACATCACTGCACTCCAGCCTAGGCAACACAGCCAGACCCTATCAAATAAATAAATAAACAAACAAAGTACTAGAACTCAGGATTCTCATTTCTGAGATCAAAGGGGTTGACCAGATGATCTCTGGGGTCCCTTCCAGGTTGAACACTCTCTGACTGCATAAAGTTTAAATTGGTTCTGAAGCTCGTAACAGTAAAATTTTAAGTTTCTATTTTAGAAAAAAAGAGTGACACCAGCCGGGCACAGTGGTTCACGCCTGTAATCCCAGCACTTTGGGAGGCCGAGGCGGGTGGATCATGAGGTCAGGCATTCGAGACCAGCCTGGCCAACATAGTGAAACCCTGTCTCTACTGAAAATACAAAAAAATTAGTTGGGTCTGGTGATGAGTGCCTATAATCCCAGCTACTCAGGAGGCTGAGGCAGGAGAATTGCTTGAACCTGGGAGGCAGAGGTTGCAGTGAGCTGAGATCATGCCACTGCACTCCAGCCCAGGCGACACTGCAAGACTCCGTCTCAAAAAAAAAAAAAAAAAGAGTGACACCAAGTGGAAGGCGTGTGCCTATAATCCCAGCTACTGGGGAGGGTGAGGCAGGAGAATCACTTGAACCCAGGAGGTAGAGGTTGCAGTGAGCCGAGATCCTGCCACTGCACTCCAGCCTGGATGACACAGTGAGTCTGTGGCTCGGAAAAAAAAAAAAAAAATACAGTTCAGATACTCACAGGGTATACAGAAGTCTTAAATAAATGAACTAAACCAACTCTTATTTTCAGAGTCCAGAGGAGGCTTATTAGGTCCATCAGCTTAATCTTTCAAAACTTGTATCAGTAAATTTAAGATTTCAGCTTCAGATGTGACTTTGCATAAAATTTCTAGATTAACTTTGAGAGAAATCACTTCTTTGGCAGATCTTCTTTTTAAATACAGATATTTCAAAATAATTTGAAATCTAATTTGTTTTTGTCAGAAGTCTATATAGTTACTGCTTTTGGTAGAAAGGTCTTCCCTTTGCATCACAATTGTAAAATTATTCTAATTTTCTTCTAATACCTTTATGGCTTCATTTTAAAATACTTAACTGTAATTCACCTAAAATTAATATTTGTATGAACTTTGACAGAGAGATCTTACTTTATTGTTAGCCAGTTATTTCATTAATTTCCTCCACTGGGCCGGGCGCGGTGGCTCAACCCTGTAATCCCAGCACTTTGGGAGGCCGAGACGGGTGGATCACGAGGTCAGGAGATCGAGACCATCCTGGCTAACATGGTGAAACCCCGTCTCTACTAAAAAAATAAAAATACAAAAAAACTAGCCGGGCGATGTGGCGGACGCCTGTAGTCCCAGCTACTCGGGAGGCTGAGGCAGGAGAATGGCGTGAACCCGGGAGGCGAAGCTTGCAGTGAGCTGAGATCCGGCCACTGCACTCCAGCCTGGGCGACAGAGTGAGACTCTGTCTCAAAAAAAAAAAAAAAAAAAAAAAAAAAAAATTTCCTCCACTGATTTGAAATGCCATATTTTATAAAATGTGTTCTTCTTATACATACACAGATGTGTTTCTGACTGACCTACATTATTTTCATTAATCTGTCATTCTATTCTGGTTCTAGTACCACACTCTTTTAATTTACAATTCCTTTTAATGCTTGATATATTGTCTTTGGCCCCCTTTCCACGCTTATCTTCATCCTTTTTCAACATTTTCCTGGCCACCTTTACATGTTTATTCTAAACTTTGCAATCATTCTGTCAAGTGTCCCCAAAATAGTCTCACTGTGATTTTGACTGGGATTGTATTATACTGTTTTTGATGAGAATGGATACCTTTACAGACTTCTAGTAATGTTTATATCAATATTTTTAAGTCTTCCAAAGTGTTTTTAAAGGTTTGCATGTTTGCTGTCTATTTCTAGCTATAATACATATTTTTTTGCTACCATAAAGACATATCATCTATACAACTAAAAACATGTTGAAAAGTACAATGCCAAGAACAGAATCATTACATATCATTACAAACCTCCCTCCAACTTATTATCAGTCTGTGTGTGGTCATTCAAGCAAGTATTCGTCTCTTTAATTGTCCTTATGCCCAACTCACCTATTTCCAAATTATTTGAAAGAACATCATCAGATACCTTGTCACCTGACATAGGAAGTCTAAATCTGTTATTTCTACCACATTTTCCTTTCCTACTCCAATAACTTTGTCACAGGAAAAAAGTTGGGTTAATCTGATTGAACACAATTTGGTATTAATGAATCCAACCCAGGTCTAGTGATGACCACTTTCCCAAGTACTTACAAATCCTCCTCACATACTTTAAACTCTTACCTGTGATTGATAAGTATACAACATTACTTCTAGAATCAAGTCTTGCCAATTTAAGGAAAAAAGTAGGTGTGGGACCGTTTAGTTACCTTAGAGAGATAAATGGTTCTAAAATATTCAAATCACCCTAATAAACTTGGTTTGAATTCTGGAATGCATATATGACAGAGAAAGACCATCAAAAGCCTCACCATAGTTGAGAAAGGCATTACCTTTGCTCCACAGTCTGCTCCTTTCTGAATGCAAAATCCAATGAACCGTGGGTCTGCCACTTTTACTAATATGTTGTCAACACAATAGACATGAATGCTCCAAATGCCCCTTTGCTCCATATCCTCCACAATATTCTGGGCTGCAAGTGCCCGATAAAGACCACCATTCCCATCTGGAAAACAAAATAGCTCATTAGTAGCACATCAAAATCCATTATAAAGGCAACACAAAGATTGTTTCCAAACTAGGGTCAAGATCCCTAAAAACCAAAATTCACTTTACAAAGGCAAGAAAAATGAATATCCATAAGGAAGGAATCAGGTGTCAAAAAAATTAAACTATAGGATTTTGAAGGTTACTTAGCATTAAGTATCCAGAGAACAACACTATCAATGTAAGATCAGGCAACCCCAAAAACCATATCTTTCTTTTTAACTCAGCCCCTTTTAGTAATATATTGTATGATATAAAATCCTTTATCAGGCAATGATTATTTCATATCAAGCTTTATTAACATTTGTATGATATAAGTTAGCTCTGTATTTATAACTCTGACGCTAACAATTTCACCCATGTCAAAAATAAAAATATGTAAGTATTTTATATCAAATCATGTGTTAAAAAAATAGACTGATAAGAAGGCCTAAGGTGATTTAAACTAGATATAAACAAAGCCTCTTCTTTCTCCATCTATTTATAATGCTGCTTTAATGTACTTTGTCCAATAACAACCTTAGCCATAGCTTAAGTGATGAAAAATTAGACAATTTCACAAAATACAGCTAAGAATAGTAACTCTTGCATTAACCAAAAGAATTAAGATGAAATAAAAGCCTACATCTAGAGAGCACCACTGTTAATACCATTAATTTCTTTTCAGCCTTTCCTCCAAGTACAGATTCACATAAATATAAATCTGTCAGTAGGTCTATTTTTATAGATTGACGTTGTACTCAAGGTCACTGAATGTGGCTACACAGGCAACACACTGTCCCATTCTAGTGGGTCCCATTAACAAACCACGATGTGTATGCACTATCTGGAACTGTGCAAAGCAGTGGCCCTAATCATAGACTGTATGCAGTTTTTCATTTTGCATTCTCTTACTTAACCTACTGAAATAATGTTTTTCATTTAATGCCACCAATTATTTTAATACTATTTAAGAATTAATGCTATTTATAAACTTAATTTAGCCTCTCATTTATTAAATAGCATATGGTTTCAAGTTTTTACTATAATAAATAATGTAGCCATGAACATTGCAGTATATAGAAAATATTTGCTATATGGCTAGGCACGGTGGCTCACACCTGTAATCCCAGCACTTTGGGAGGCCAAGGCAGGTAGATTACTTGAGGTCAGGATACCAGCCTAGCCAACATGGCGAAACTCCAACTCTACAAAAAAGTACAAAAAATTAGCCGGGCATGGTGGCACGTGCCTGTAATCCCAGCTACTCAGGAGGCTGAGGCAGGAGAATGACTTGAACCCAGTAGGCAGAGACTGCAGTGAGCCGAGATTGCGCCACTGCACTCCAGCCTGGGCAACAGAGTGAGACTCTGTCTCAAAAATTTAAAAAATAAAAAATAAAATAAAATACTTGTTATAGAGAATGAATACCCTGAATGTTCCTCAAATTGCTCCATTACAGAGCAGACATCAAAACAAGTATAAAAAAAGTATCCATTCCACCAACGGGCATTTTCATCTTTTTAAATTATTTCCAAGCTGCAAAAAACACACACATATTAATGTTTAAATACCCAAATCACCATGTTAAAAAGCAAATCAACATTTGATGATTTAGGTTGTTACCCTTTCTAGTCACCATTAAATAAGGATGATTACAAACCTGGAGCCATAGAAACTTTGTTCTTCTCTTCCAAAATAATTTTCCCATCAAAACTCATGGCGGGGAGCATTCCTTGCTGAAAAAAGATTACATTCTCTTTTTTTAAACCAAAGTACTTGTGCTTGGTGAAGAACTCCTTTGTAGATTCCATTGTTCTGCCACTGGTCATTATATACCTTACAAGAGAAAATTAGATCTTCTAAGCAATCGTGCTAGGTGGACTAGGGCAAAATAAAGTTTTGTCTATTTCCTAAGCTAAAGATACCTTTGAAAGTACTTGCTTGGCCGGGCACGGTGGCTCAAGCCTGTAATCCCAGCACTTTGGGAGGCCGAGATGGGCGGATCACGAGGTCAGGAGATCGAGACCAGCCTGGCTAACACGGTGAAACCGCGTCTCTACTAAAAAAATACAAAAAACTAGCCGGGCAAGGTGGCAGGCGCCTGTAGTCCCAGCTACTCGGGAGGCTGAGGCAGGAGAATGTTGTAAACCCGGGAGCCGGAGCTTGCAGTGAGCTGAGATCCGGCCACTGCACTCCAGCCTGGGCGACAGAGTGAGACTCTGTCTCAAAAAAAAAAAAAGAAAGTACTTGCTTATTATTTTGACTTCCTTCATATTTTTCTTGGGTAAGACACATTCATTAGCTGTTTCCCAAGGGAAATTTCTTTCAGTAATTTCATCAACTCTTAGGTATGAAATAAATCTACTTAACAATATTAAACATACTAAACATAACTCCTTCCAGAGAACCTATAAAATGGCTTACGGAAACATTTTGGAACTCTGTGAAAGTGTATTTTAAATTTGAAAAGCCTATTCTGAATAAATAGGAAGAAAAGGGTAACTGTAATACAGTTTAATGATCTCTTGGGGTTCCTTTTATTGAAATTTGAAATGCAATCTGGGCTCTGCTAACCCTCCATTTAAAAATCATAAAAGTATAATTATACTTTCTGTTGTCACAAAAAGTCAACCCATGCTAGTGCGGATAAGAAGAAGAAAATAATATCTAAAACTATAATTAGTGACTGCGGTAGCTTTTGCCCTTACTAGAATGTAAACTACAAATAAGAAGGGATTTTTGCCTATTTTGGTTACTGATTTATCCTCAACACCTAGAAACAGACACTCAATTAATATTTGTTAAAAGAATAAACAAAATGGTATAATTTCATACCACAGGAGATACCCGTCTGTTTAACAAATTATCCTGGATATTTTGAACTTTAGGTACAAAAGGTTTGGATATATTTAGAAGACGACAAAAGAAGTGGCTAAACTTCTCTGCATAAGAACAGAAATTCTGAGTTGTGAGGAGATGGAAGAAAGAGAAGAAAATTCGACATGATAGTAGGAGGCCAGGGCTGTAAGTAGAATGCTGGCCACTTAGAACACAGATGTTCCTCCAAATTCCCCACAGGAATCAAGATGAACCAAACAGTTCACAGCAGGCCAGTACTTGTGGTAAGAAGAGCTAGAAAAGCAAGGAAAATTACAAAAAGCAGATTTTTAAAGGCATCAGAGAGCTTCAGAGGCAAAATAGATTGGAACTGTAAGTCCAGAGACAGAATCTTTCAAAAGGAACTGAGGCCTTGTCCTGAGGGCATCTGCTGATTTGGGGTACAGGCTAGTGGTGAATATGGCTTAGACCAAAGGCTGCTGGGGGACAGAAACTAGTGGAGCTTTTGTTGATCACATGGGATTGAAATAACAAGATAGGGACTTGGGGGGCTTCAAACACACAGCTGATTTTCCCCTCAAAACACGGTAACTTCCAAAACTGCTCGGGGAAAGAGATTAAAGAGCTGAACCAAAAACTTGTAAAAAGCAGAGCAGGATCTTCTGTAATCTCTTGGTACTTAGGAAACTAACACTGGCTGGACACAGTGGCTCACACCTGTAATCCCAGCATTTTGGGAGGTCAAAGCAGGCAGATCGCTTGAGCTCAGGAATTTGAGACCAGCCTAGGTAACAAGTGAAACCCTGTCTCTACAAAAAATACAAAAAAAAAACAGCCGGGCACAGTGGCTCATGCCTATAATCTCAGCACTTTGGGAGGCTGAGGCGGGCAGATCATGAGGTCAGGAGTTCAAGACCAGCCTGACCAACGAGGTGAAACTCCATCTCTGCTAAAAATACAGAAATTAGCCAGGTGTGGTGGCAGGCGCCTGTAATGCCAGCTACTCGGGAGGCTGAGGCAGGAGAACCGCTTGAACCCGGGAGGCAGAGGACGCAGTCAGCCAAACCTCGTGTGTATGTGGAAGAGGCACGGGTGGATGTGGGAGAGCTAAATAACTTGGTACTTGAAAATAAGAGTTTCTAGATGCAGAGAGCTCACTGAGTACTTTAAGGTACTCAGTTAGGAATGTAAAAGTTGGTCGTGAGTACGTATTGCTTATTAAGTCAATAGTGGTCATCTACCAAGCAATAATATATATTACTTTTAACATATATAGTAAATTACACCTCCCAAGAAAATCTTCAGTAACAAGAAATATGTCTGCAAGTGAATAAAGTGTATATATGCATTTTGAATATTATAAAACAATATATGTTCAGACACACTCCAATAATGAGATGTATCTTACCATGGAATAATGCATTTGTTGCCATAATATTTTTCAGCAACCTGTTGTAGCTTCAGGATACGCTCTGCTTGAATCTGAAAAAGTGTCTTACAGGATGGCAAACCAACATCATACATCCCCTTAGGATATGCAACGCCGAGTCTTGTCCCCTGCCCACCAGCTAGAAGAAGAACTGCTACTTTATTCTGAGAAATCTGGAAAAGTCCTAGAAAAGAAAACACTTGTATCACAAAACCTCTACAATTCAACACTTTAGTATTAAATATACATAGGTAGCAGCAAAGACTCATCAAAAGGGAAGTAAGGCTATACAGCTGCCTTGTCCTGAGGTCATTTGCTGATTTAGGGTACAGGTGGAGAATCTGGCTTGGACCAAAGGCTGCTTGCTGTTTTATTGATCACATGGGACTGAAATAACAAGATAGGGGCTTATCGACGTAAGGCACAGAGAACACAGAATCTACATAGAATCGTGGATGACTACCTTGCTAATAAAAACTTTTCTATTATTAAAACAATTAAATTTACATAACCCAACAGAACACCAAACGATGAACGATGTATTTTAATGAACTAAATATTTTTGCTGATAATGTCAGGAGGTAAGAAGCAAGAGATATTATAAAGGTTTCGCAAAAATTTGATGACTGATTGATGTGGCAAGTCAAGAAAAGATAAAATAAAGAAAATAGCAAAGTTTCAGGATGAATGATGACACTATCAAATTACCTCCAGCCTATAATAAATAATCAATGAGCATGCAAATATAACAGGTAAGCTATATAAAGAAAATAAATCTTCAGTTAGGAAAGCAGTAAAGTATAATGGGTGAGAACTCAGGCTCTGAAGTTAGGATTTCTAGTTTGAAACCCAACTCAACAGAATGAGCCTGGGGTATCACCTGCAATGGGCATCAGAAGTCTTTGTAGGGTGATGGAAATACGCTTATGTTGATTGGGATGGTAGTTACATGGGTATATATTTGTTAAAACATAAAATTGGCTGGGCACAGTGGCTCACCCCAGCACTTTGGGAGGCCGCGGCAGGTGGATCACCTGCGGTCAGGAGTTCGAGAGAAGCCTGGCCAACATGGTGAAACCTGTCTCTAATAAAAATACAAAAATTAGCCGGGCATGGTGGTACACACCTGTAGGCTGAAACAGGAGAACTGCTTGAACCCAGAAGGCGGAGGTTGCACTGAGCCGAGATCACGCCACTCCTCTCCAGCCTGGGTGACAGAGTGAGACTCAAAAAAAACACAAAAACATAAAACTACGGGACAGGCAGATCATGTGAAGCCAGGAGTTCAAGACCAGACCAGGCTGGCCAACATGGCGAAGCCCCATCTCTACTAAAAATACAAAAATTAGCCAGGCATGGTGGTGCATGCCTATAATCCCAGCTACTCAGGAGGCTGAGGCATGAGAATTGCTTGAACCTAGGAGACGGAGGTTGCAGTGAACCAAGACTGCACCACTGCACTCCAGCCTGGGTGACCGTAAGACTCTGTCTCAAAAACAAAACAAAACCAAAAGGTAAAACTAGTGCTTTTTATTACATGTAAATATATATTAATTTATTAAAATGCCTTTTGTAGGCCGGGTACAGTGGTTCACGCCTGTAATCCCAGCACTTTGGGAACCCAAGGCGGGAGGATTACCTGAGGTCAGGAGTTAGAGACCAGTCTAACCAACATGGCGAAACCCCATCTCTACTAAAAATACAAAAATTAGCTAGGCACAGGGGCAGGCACCTGTAATCCCACCTACTCAGGAGGCTGAGGCAGGAAAATCACTTGAATCCGGGAGGCCGAAGTTGCAGTGAGCCGAGATCGTGCCACTGCACTCCAGCCTGGGCAACAAAGTGGGACTCTGTCTCAAAAATAAATAAATAAATAAAATGTCTTTTAAAAAAATGGGCCATCTATACCAGCTCAGAAGAATATAAGACTCAGACTATCTTCACTACTGATTTATTTCTTTAGTCTGGAAGCCTGTCAATTTTTGCCAGTAGAATATTCAGCAATAAGTAGTCATCAAGCATAATGTTTGAATAAAAATGTTATTCTTCAAACCAAAATAAATTCAAGATGATTTGAGATCCAAATGCAAACAAATGTAACCATAAAAACTACAAAGGAGCTCTCAGTCTGAATTAAAAAAAAAAAAAAAATCTTGCCATAATCCATTCCTAAGACTGATCTCATCATTCAAAAGTGGACAGTCTCAGTACCACAAGGCACAGTAGTTGGTGAGAAGAGGCTATGTGGAAACTGGGTTTCTGGCAAGCTAGAAAAACTATAAAATTAAAGCCATGGTAAACAGTTTTGTTCTTGTTTTCTGAGTTTCATACTTTCATTAGAATTCTTAGAAATTTTGTGAACAAACCTGGCCACTGCCCACAGTTGTATGCGAAGTCAGAGGACGCAGTCAGTGACGGCAACTATCAATTATTATTTTAAAATCCTTAGGTAATGTGGGTTTATTTCATTTACCAACTTTGTGCTTTGTTTTTGACATACTGGGTTTTCTTAAAGCTAATACATTAGTAGGTCAACAACATAAAGAAAACTAAACCCGGCCGGGTGCAGTGGCTCACACCTGTAATCTCAACACTTTGGAAGGCCAAAGTGGGTGAATCAGCTGAGGTCAGGAGCTCAGGACCAACCTGGCCAACATGGTGAAACCCCATCTCTACTAAAAATACAAAAATTAGCTGGGTGTGGTGGTGCACGCCTGTAATCCCAGCTGCTCGGGAGGCTGAGGCAGATGAATTGCTTGAACCCGGGAGGCGGAGGCTGCAGTGAACCGAGATCGTGCCACTGCACTCCAGCTTGGGCAACACAGTGAGACTCCATCAAAAAAAAATAAAGAAAAATAAACCCATTATAAATTTAGAGCCAGGTCTGATTCTATTTTTCCTGCATTAGTAAGTATAGTCCAAGAACATTATTCAGCAATCATTCCAGCTATTTTTTCTTCTTTTTTTGGAGACAAAGTCTCACACTGTCACCCAGGCTGGAGTGCAGTGGCACAACCTTGGCTTACTGCAACCTCCGCCTCCTGGGTTCAAGTGATCCACCCACCTCAGCCTCCCATGTAGCTGAGACTACAGGTGCACACCAACACACTTAGCTAATTTTTGTATTTTTAGTAGAGACAGAGGTCTCACCATGTTGCCCACGCTGGTCTCGAACTCCTGGGCTCAAGCGATCTGCCCACCTCAGCGTCCCAAAGTGCTGGGACTATAGGCATGAGCCACCCTGCCCAGCCTATTCCAGCTATTTTTTCAATTTAAAAACCCAAAAGCACATTATATATTTTCATAAATTTCACCTTCGATATGAAGCTGACCTTAGCTACCTGAGAGTTCAATCTTCTTTCTTCCTTCCCTAAAACCAGAATTGTCCTCGTTAACTCCATAGTATTTAATTGTACCTCATCAGAGTTTGAAAACAAGAACATAAAATCAGGTGTACCAAAATAGAACCCAAAATAGTAACTATAATCTAAGAGGCAGGTTCTGTGTAATTTTCACCACTTTAGAGATAATAACCCAAAATAGTAACTATAATCTAAGAGGCAGGTTCTGTGTAATTTTCACCACTTTAGAGATAATAAACTCAGAAAAGTTAAGAGTCTCGCCCAGGGTCACATAGCTAGTAATTATGAATCAGGATTAGGACCTGACTCCAGGGCCTCTTCAGCACCATACCACCCTGCCACCAGAGATTATGCTGCCTTTTTTTCTTAGCCTGTCTTACCCACCATCCTAAATGAAAAAACTGGCCGGGCGCGGTGGCTCACGCTTGTAATCCCAGCACTTTGGGAGGCCGAGGCAGGTGGATCACCTGAGGTCGGGAGTTCAAGACCAGCCTGACCAACATGGAGAAACCCCGTCTCTACCAAAAATACAAAATTAGCCGGGGTGGTGGCACATGCCTGTAATCCCAGCTACTCAGGAGACTGAGGCAGGAGAATCACTTGAACCTGGGAGGCGGAGGCTGCGGTGAGCCGAGATCGCGCCATTGCACTCCAGCCTGGGTAAAAAGAGCGAAACTCTGTCTCAAAAAAAAAAAGAAAAAGCTGTTGAGCAAGAAGAGTCAACATTCTCCAAAACTTCCCAAACACTGAAATTCTTAACAGTCATTCTGAGTTTGTATTTGTCTTAAGCAAGACCCATAACCATTATATAACAAAAACTGAGATGAAGAAATGTAATGGGAACGGGGAACATTTTTAGACATTTGAAAACTGTTTTGTATTTGGTTATTCCCTGAATTATATCAAATAAACTATGGTTTCTAGAAAATAAATTTAATTCTGCTGTCACCTACAAAACATTGTTTTAAAGAACAAGTCCACAATTTCTTACGTAACCCATGGGTCAGATTTGTTTCAGAACACAGAACTCTTCAAAATGTATAAAAAGACTATAGTACATGTATAATATGCTATAATTATATATGTCCCCAGCAGATCTGAAACAGCACCCTATAATCACATTAAGTGGGATAAATAAAGTTGACAAACAGCCTCATGTCTATTCAGGTCAGGTTTTGTATCATTTTAGAAATGCAGATAAAGATCTGCTGTCTGGACACTTGCATATAATCAAAGGTGTTAGAATAAAAAATATTTCTGAACATCTTCAAAAGAAGTGCCTGATACCTATATTCTGGCCACAGACATCTTTGTTCTTTTTATACAGTACATTTCCTTCATATGGCACATGTGTTTCAAGTTGTTTTACTCTTAACATGGTGCTAGCCTTCTTCCTCACTTCTTACTTTCACTCTCAGTCCGAGGTAAGTTATTTCCCTTAGCTAACTGATCTGAAAAAGGTAAAAGCTACACTCCCAGAGCCAGTTCCAGGTCTCAGCTCCTGCTGACCTGATGGCATTCAACATCAATTCTGTGCTTTCTATAGGTCTAACCAGGTTCAAAATAGCCCTGTATAAACTTTTCTCTTCCTTAGATGGGTTCCCTAAATTACTGCTTCATTCCTACTCTCCAATTGTTTCACGTTTAAAATTTTGCTAACCAGCAGCTCACAGTGGCTTCATTCTTTATTCAGATAAATGGCATGTGTTTGTTTCCTAAACTCCTGTTCACTCTTCAGTGCTTCTTTCCATCTCTGAACCTGATAACCAGTCCGGTCACCAATTAACAGTGGCACTGAGATGATGCCAACCAGATGTATATTACCAGGTAGATATACATTTGCATCTCATCTCTATTTAACCACAACTATTACAATGAATTATAACACAATCCACATATATTTGCAATAAAAAGGTTTTTCATTAACTTCTTCCTGTTTACACACCTCACTTATAAGCAAACAGCAGAAAACAAGAGAAAAGGCAGCAGTCCCTGGAGAACCAAGACCAGCTATAATTCACAAATGAAATGCAGCTACAGCAATTGTTCACAGTATCAAATTGGTGTACACTGGCTGAAGTACTCAGTACTCATCTACTTCAGCTCTGTTACTACAATAAAGTTGCAATGTTTATCAAAAGTATGCAACACATAAATTAGTATCTGTCTTCTGATGACAGATAAAATGCTGTTTTGAATTAAGTGGGCCAATAAAATTCAATAAGTTTTTTGGTTATATGTCAATTATACATTATTTCAAACTGCGTTTGTCATAACATAAATTTCATATAGGCAGCACAGCACCTACCTGAAAAATAACTAATTATAAATGTATTTAAACCCAAGTGACAATTAGGAAATTATAAATTTCTATCCTAAAGCTACCTCTGCAGAAATACTGAAAAACACCGAAAAGTTCAACACTGTATCATCCTTTCTATCTCTCCATGATAAGACATAAGGGTTAATAATTTTTCCTACACAAGGGAACTCAACACAGGCAAAACTGAAATTGAAATTGAAAAAAGTGGCCAGGTGCAGTGGCTCACGCCTGTAATCCCAGCACTTGGAAGATAGCTCACACCTGTAATCCTAGCACTTGGGAGGCCAAGGCAGGCAGATCACTTGAGGTCAGGAGTTCAAGACCAGTCTGGCCAACATGGTGAAACCCCATCTCTACTAAAAATACAAAAATTGGCTGGGTGTGGTGGCAGGCGCCTATAATTCCAGCTACTGGGGAGGCTGAGACAGGAGAATTGCTTGAACCCAGGAGGCAGAGGTTGCAGTGAGCCAAGATCGTGCCACTGCACTCCAGCCTGGGCAACACAGTAAGACTCTGTCTCAAAAAAAAGAAAAAGGAAGAAAGGAAGAAAGAGAGAGAGAGAGAGAGGAGAGAGAGAGAGGAGAGAGAGAGAGAGAGAGAGAGAGAGGAGAGAGAGAGAGAGAGAGAGAGGGAGGAAGGAAGGAAGGAAGGAAGGAAGGAAGGAAGGACGGACGGACGGACGGAAGGAAGGGCAAGCCAGCCAGCCTGACACATGTCCAGGGCTGGAGCATATCTCTCTCCTTGGAGAGTCATGCATTGTGGGCCCAAGAGAATCTAAGCACTTTTTCTGATAACATTCACAAGAAACAGAAAAGTTTACAGTGGCCTGTCAGAAGTCAAATGCTTCCTGGATAACTTCCTACTTAGACTAGTTCCTTCTGTAGACTTTAACAAAGAAGATAGCACAGGTCCTTTTGGAGTAAAGCACTGTCAGAACTTTCATTTAAAGTATCAGAACTCCAGGACAAGTAGAGTTGGGTAAACAGGCTATTCAACTGCTAGAAATAAAGGAAAGCTATCCAAGAAAGTTAGAGAGAATAATTTAAGTCTTTAATTTTTAATCACATTATAGCTGAAACTACAATATTTCCCCAAAATAGTAAGCACAAAAAGCCAAACAATCAGGAAAATCTCTATCTGAACCAGTTTTAGGTAGCAGAGATTACATTAGATGAATTTCGTTAGGTATAATAATGGCATGTGATCAGTAAGAAAAGGCCCATATATTTAGACACGGATATCGAACTATATGAGGATAAAAATAACATGATGTTTGGGATTTGCCTTAAAATACTGCAGCAAAGGAAAAAAAAAAAAAAGAGGGAGAGAGAAAGCAAAAGGAGCAAAACTTTCATAATTTTTAATTAAGGTGGCTTATGTGGGGGTTCACTGTACTGAATTTGCCGCTAAATATTTGTTTCAAAATATCCTTGACATTTTTCATGATAAATTCTTGTGCAGGCTGCAAAACTATACACGCACCACAATCCCAATATATGCGTATGTGTGTGTGCGTGAAAGAAAATACTGTAAAATATTACTAGTGAGTATCTCTCGATGGTGGAATCACAGAGATTTGTATTTTTTCCTTTGTAATTTTTAGTATTTACCCATTTCTCTAAAATAAATATGTTTTTTCTTTTTTTTTTTTTTTTGAGATGGAGTCTCACTCTGTCGCCCAGGCTGGAGTGCAGTGGCGCAATCTCAGCTCACTGCAAGCTCCGACTCCTGGGTTCACACCATTCTCCTGCCTCAGCCTCCCGAGTAGCTGGGACTACAAGCACCTGCTACCACACCCAGTTACTTTTTTGTATTTTTAGTAGAGATGGGGTTTCACCATGTTAGCCAGGATGGTCTCGGTCTCCTGACCTCATGATCCTCCTGCCTCGGCCTCCCAAAGTGCTGGGATTACAGGCGTCAGCCACAGTGCCCAGCCGTATTACTTTTAAAATAAATCTAATCTATTAAAAACATCAGTATCCCAGATTTCAGAAAATGTAGAGGGAGATAATGTTAAGAATGCATTTCTTCTAAACAATCCACTTACTTTTCTACCATAGTGCTATATAGTAGAGAAGCACCATTATGATTAACAGGAAAACGTCTTATAGGCAAAAAAGACTAAGACTGAATACTAATTAGATATTATAATATAAAATTGGTATATTTGTGTTCAAATAAGCATGCATTTGTTTTAATAAATGGGTATTTTTATCAAGCAAACAGGTTTTCCCAGTGTATCTTTACTAAAATAACATTCTCAAAGCTGGTAATTACTTCTCTTTCAAGATCTCAGCTTTGTAAAATAAAGATTTTCTAGTTGCTCCTCTACATTCCTTTTTCTACAACTGGCCAGAAAACTTCAAGAAATAAAGCAAGATCTCTCTTTAACAAGGAATACAGTGGTCACTTATATTCATCCTTCAGAAATAAATAATTTTCCACTCTAGTTGTAAAAATGTCCATTATCATCTGAATAACCACCAGATACTTTGCAACTACTGGACAATGCTTTCATTCCCCCAATCTGAGGCGGTGGAGGTGTGGGGAAGTAAAAACTGTCCCTGATACAATTAGCAGGATCTTCCTACTACCTGAAATACAATGCCATGATCTTCGCAATGGCTTCTCTTCCCTTTGATAACTTACTGCAGAAACTTCATTTTGTTATGAATTTGCAGATACATAGTAGTTTCTGGCTAAGTGAAAAGGATAATAATGTCAACATAAAGTCTCCTTCTCCACCCTTACTGTTTAAGCTACAGATAAATACCTTTCCCTTGACACTAAGCCAAAAGGAAGTTTACACTGTGTTATACTATATTTGATTCTAATAGTTCCAGATTTTAGTTTACATGAAAAGTCATAAAAGTAGACTAGCTCCACATAGTCCAACAAAAAGGCTATAAAGAAGACTCAAATTATAGGATATCTTAATTGTGGCTTATGTTCCCCATTACACAAGGTCAAAGCTTTGACTTTCCATAAGAGTTACTACTAATACTTCATCCCCTTAAAATCCCAAGGAAAAATATAGGCAACTGGGATACTAGAGGGTAAAGAAAGGCCTGTGTGGTTTTTGGTTGGGAATAGTAGCCTTTTTGAAACCCATGGAAGGAGGGAAGGATTAGTGAATCCAAAGTAACAGGAGTCATGGTATCACTTAAAACTCTTCATTCACAAGGACACATCTAGGCATCATTCTCTCACATCTTAGTGGCAGAGCCCTATCCTAGGTAAAAAGCTAAGTTAGCTACCACCAAGCATTTTACATCTGAAAAGCACCTCCTTGAAGAAGATTCAATTATTTTCAAACTGTTTTTAAACCTCTAAACTCTTTTAAATAAAACCTCACGTAAAGATCAAATACACAGAACAGAAAAAAGTAGAACTACTCATAGTGGAGAATAAAGGGGTTGGAGACCTACCAGTTTAGTATCTGCTCCCTCCCTCCCTCCCTATAAGAGGCAGCTTCTCCAACAGTGAAAACCCTTGGGTTCTTTGGAACACCCTATGAAAATCAGTAAATTTGTGAGCCTTGAGAAAGACAGAGAGAGGTATACAGCAGGTTGATGATGCCAGTAATCTTTCTTTTACAGGGGGTGAGGGGATGCCAAAGAGTGGAAAACAAAATAAAAATAGCCATGTTATAAATACAGACTATAAGACTGTATCTATAGCATTACTACACATCTATGAAATCCAATATATATACAATCCACCCTGGCACACTGGCTCATACCTGTAACCCCAGTACTTGGGAGAAGCAAAGTGGGCGGATCACTTGAGGTCAGGAGTTGGAGACCAGTATGGCCAACATGGTGAAACCCCATCTCTACTAAAAATACCAAAACCTTAGCCAGGCATGGTGGTTCACGCCTATAATCCCAGCTACTCAGGAAGCTGAGGCAGGAGTATTGCTTAAGCCTAAGAGGCAGAGGTTGCAGTGAGTGAGGAACACACCACTGCGCTCCAGCCTGGGCAACAAAGCGAGGCTGTCTCAAAAAAAAAAAGCACAAAGAAACAAAAAAATAAGTATACAATCAAGTACTGGGTGGTAATGTGAGCAAATAAAAATATAGCTTTGATGAGATTATGGGCAATCTGTTATTTCAACAATATTTTTGCAATAAAATAATGTATTTTAAAAAGTTAAGGAAAGTATTTGCCCAAGCTCTCATTCACAGTTGAGAAAATGAGGCCCAGATGTGACAAGGATCATGTACAAACACTCAGGGAATCACCTACAATATTTAGTCAACATTTTACTGACGAAGGAGTAATAGATTATAAAAAGCACAGCTTTCAACTCCACCAAAAGCTACAGTTGAGCTATTTTGTCATTCTCAAAAGCACAAATTAGTATTAGGTTAAGGCGACAGATATTTTTACATGCTTTAGAATGAAAAGCATTGGGGCAATTCAACAAACACTTATTGATCAACTTATAACTATAAAACTATTTTCTAAATGCTACATAACATGCAGAGACAACTAGTACACGGGCTGCTCTTCAAGAATTTACAATGTACTAAGGAAGACAAACACCTCTTATGATAAGCTAGAATGAAATAAAAGCATGAACAACTCATTGTAACTTGGGACACAGAAGAAAAGGTCATAGATCAAATATTATGTGTGGTGAACCTTAATGAATGAGTGTAAGTTCCCCAAGTGGCAGAACTACTGCACTGTACAACTCCAAGAAATGACCTTACAAGGTGACCTAGCTAGGTAGAGAAAGGGCAAAGGGCACATCAAGCTAAGGATAAACATGAGCAAAGGCAGGGAAAGGTGAATTATTTCAGGGAAAGGCGAATTATTTGGTTCAGCTAAAATGTTGATTGGAAATATGGGTTAGGGTCAGGTTAAGGCATTAAAGATTAAACCAGCTGGGCTAGGCGCAGTGGCTCACACCTGTAACCCCAACACTTTGGGAGGCCGAGGTGGGTGAATCACTTGAGGTCAGGAGTTCAAGACCAGCCTGGCCAACATGGTGAAACCCTGCCTATACTAAAAATACAAAAATTAGCCAGGCATGGTAGTACATGCCTATAATCCCAGCTACTCGGGAGGCTGAGGCAGGAGAATCACTTGAGCCCAGGAGGTAGAGGTTGCAGTAAGCTGAGATTGCCCCACTACACTCCACCCTGGGCAGCAGAGTGAGACTCTGTCTTAAAAAAAAAAAAAATTAAGCCAGCTTAAACTTAAGTATTTAACTTGTGCCTCGGGAAAAGAAATCTAGCAGAAGTATGGAAACTAAGGAGGGAAAGAGACTGAAGGCAAATTAAGACTTGAATGAGAGAAGCCTTGAATGGAGCATCAAAAATAAAAAGACAATTTTTGTCACTTTCTGCTAGATCACCTGGCTTAATGTAGTATGAATCAAAATATTAGTGACATGATCCAGCTACCTGAACAATTTTAGTATATCTCAAATAAACTTCAGAAGAAATATGTACATGCCCAGTACCTTCACTTTCCCAGGCCTGGAGCTGATCTTGATCCCTTGTAGCACTGCCCAATACCTCTCGAGGCACAGGCTCCATTCGTGCATCCACATTCTTTTGGTGAGAAGACTGGTTAAATCCTTCAATGGCCTTTTGGAAAAACAAGTTCAGCTCCTCAAAATTCATGGCCTGGAGCTCTGCGTAAAGTTCTACTTGTTGGGCTTCTTCAAGCTCATTCCAGAAATGTAGTAGGTGCTCTTGCCCAGCTTTGGACAACGTGAGTTTGAGGTCATTAATGTTCATAATGGTCTAATAGCCAAGCTTTGTAGAAATAGGGGTGTAATGTACGTACCTATAAACCGAAAAGAGAAAAATAATTAATGGCACGTCAAAATTCAACCTCCAAAATTGAGGGGGTTTTCCCCCTCTAAAATAAGAATATTTTTAAAACTTGATGTTAAAAAAATTAACTTCTGCTTTTCCATCACTCAATATTTGTAAGAGATCAAACGTGTAAGACAAAAATATGCACCAGGCACTTCTAAGTACTTTACCTTCATGGTCTTGTTTAATTTTCAACAACTCTATGGCATAGGCACTATTATTACCACTCTTTTACAGTTGAGAAGACAGGCAGAGAGGCTAAGTAACCTAACTAATGAGTGGAGCTGGGATAGGAACCCAGGCAGCCTGATGACATGGCTCACACTCTTTACCACATTTAGTTGTCTCTGTATTAGTCCTCCGACTACTAAGCTACCACTGAAAGAACACTTGACTGCTTAATATTAAAATGTTTTCCTTGGCCGGGCGCGGTGGCTCAAGCCTGTAATCCCAGCACTTTGGGAGGCCGAGACGGGCGGATCACGAGGTCAGGAGATCGAGACCATCCTGGCTGACACAGTGAAACCCCGTCTCTACTAAAAAATACAAAAAAACTAGCCGGGCGAGGTGGCGGGCGCCTGTAGTCCCAGCTACTCGGGAGGCTGAGGCAGGAGAATGGCGTGAACCCGGGAGGCGGAGCTTGCAGTGAGCCAAGATCACGCCACTGCACTCCAGCCTGGGCGGCAGAGCGAGACTCTGTCTCAAAAAAATAAAATAAAATAAAATAAAATAAAATAAAATGTTTTCCTTGTATCTCTAATGATAGAAATACTATTAAGTGTTGTTGTAGTCAGTATACCGAAATATTCAGAAAGACAGAACTACCTATAATAAGGAAAAATACATTTCATTTCATTAGCAACTTCTGCAAAGAAGCAATAACACATATATTGTCTCTACTCACTAAAAACTTGGGTCCTCCTTAAAGAGACAAGCAATATACATATAACAATCAGTGAATAAGACAAATGTTTTCTAAAGAGCTATATTCTGTGATAATATAGTAAAATGTTAAACTTCATAGTGCTAAAAAATAAGAAAATGAGGAAATATTTAATCTACTTGCCCAATATAGACAAATGCAACAGGAGATAGGTGTTTTCTAGAAAGTTCACAAGGCCGGGCGCGGTGGCTCAAGCCTGTAATCCCAGCACTTTGGGAGGCTGAGATGGGCGGATCACAAGGTCAGGAGATCGAGACCATCCTGGCTAACCTGGTGAAACCCCGTCTCTACTAAAAAAAAAAATACAAAACACTAGCCAGGCGAGGTGGCAGGCGCCTGTAGTCCCAGCTACTCGGGAGGCTGAGGCAGGAGAATGGCGTGAACCCGGGAGGCGGAGCTTGCAGTGAGCTGAGATCCGGCCACTGCACTCCAGCCTGGGCGACAGAGCAAGACTCTGTCTCAAAAAAAAAAAAAAAAAAAAAAAAGAAAGTTCACAAACAGGCAGGATCTAGCCATATGTTAAGGGGTGGGCAGACTACATAGATAAGATTAGAGGCCAGGCATGGTAGTTCATACTTGTAATCCCAGCACAGGCCTCTGCTCAGGAGTTTAAGACCTACCTGGGCAACATGGCAAAACCCCACCTCCACAAAAAACACAAAAATCAGCCAGGTGTGGTGACATATGCCTGTAGTCCCAGCGACTCTACTGAGGAGACTGAGGTGGGAGGAACACCTGAATTCGGAAGGTCGAGGCTGTAATGAAGCGTAATCACATCACTGCACTCCAGCCTCGGCGACAGGAAATTCTATCTCAAAAAAATAAAAGATTAGGAAACAAGCAGAGCCTGGTGGCCATAAGGAGCAAGCACGTGTGGGATGGAAAGCAGTAAGAAGGTTAAGGTATGACAAATGACATAAAATGGCCTAGGGTAGGGCTAGATCATGAAGAGTCTGAAAACTAACCAAAAGAATTTAGACTTTAGAGAAGAAGTAACAGAAAGTGAACAGCAGATTCTCAAACAGGGCAGCGTTACCATGCTTTAAAGGATGAGAGAAAGGAGCAATGGCATACAATAGATTGTAAGGAGGGACAACTAGAAGCAGGAAAAGAAGTTAAAAGACAACTGCAGGTATGAAATACCAAAGGTCTGAACCAGATTAGTGGCAGAGAAAATAAGAGTGAAAGGAATAAATCTGAGGGTCACTGTAAAGAATCATCACTGCATTATAATTGCTTCGATGTGAGGGACAGAGGGAAAAAGTAGGTACTAAAGACACTTATCTTCTCCTATGAGAACAGTGAAAAGTAATACACATGGTAGTTCAGAGCACAATTCTAGGCTCAGCTGAGCCACTTAATTTCCCCATGCCTCGGTGACCTTGTCTGTAAAATGAGATTAATAATAGTATCTACCTCACCAGGATCATTAAACATCAAACACCATTTACAAGCTCAGGTCTAGAGAACCTACATCTGTGTGTTCCCTGAGGTGGTAATAACAACACTTAGCTTTCAATGTTCGTTATGGTATTAAAAGGCATTCCTATTGATTTATATAGGTTTCAAGAGTCATGATGCTATTATTTTGTAATTTTAAAAAATCACATTAAGAAAGACACTTGAGAGGAACAGATTTATATTAAATTATTTTCCAAGGAATGTAGTTTTTCCCAAGACCTCATTTATGCTACTGCTTTGCCTCTGATTTAAGAGAGTACATTGTAATAGGAAGATCAGCAAGGAACCAGATAACCAAAGAATAGGAAGTCCCTGTTCTTGGTCCTTCTCCATCATTTGATTCTATGCAATCATTTTACCTCCCTGTGCATATACTTCCTCATGAATATAAGACAACCAACCTTTCTCACATGCCTTCAAGAGAGTCAAGAGTAAAGAGTGCTCTGTCTGCTAAAAGGCATACACAAACATATTATTATAATATTTTAAGATATAAACCAAACTTTTCTAAATGGTCATCATTAGATATTCCTCCACCTTCAGACACTTGGAAAAATGAATCCATGCAAATAAGATACCTCATAGGGCCGGGCGCGGTGGCTCACGCCTGTAATCCCAGCACTCTGGGAGGCCGAGGCGGGCAGATCACGAGGTCAAGCGATGGAGACCATCTGGCCAACATGGTGAAACCCCATCTCTACTAAAAATACAAAAATTAGCTGGGCATGGTGGTGCGCGCCTGTAGTCCCAGCTACTCAGGAGGCTGAGGCAGGAGAATCGCTTGGACGGCGGAGGTAGAGGTTGCAGTAAGCAGACATCACGCCACTGCACTCCAGCCTGGCGACATAGTGAGACTCTCCATCTCAAAAAAAGAAAAAAAAGAAAAAGAAAAAAAGGTACCTCATAGGTTAAACTTTGATATCTGGACCTAAACCACTGGTCACATGTACTCATTTACATGTTGTATAATGTTTATAATGTAACAACCATACTTGAGTTTTGGACAAGCACAATTCACCTATTATATTTATCTGAGGCAGACATAAGCATCTTCATGCCACAAAAATAGTACCATATTTCCCATTAACGATATTTAGAGGCATGTGTGTGTAATGGTAAGCAGCAATGAACAGAAGAGTTAAAAGACAAGAATTTTTATTTTGACAACCGAAAACTGAAAAAGTTGAAAAGCTGCTCTAGAAATTATAACAAAACTTGGTACATGCCCACAGCCTAATCCATCTGCATCAAAATATATGACAAATTTGGTAATAATCTACCATTATCAAATATATTTTTATTAGAATTTAAATACCAGTATTAAAGAAATCCAGTATTTCTCCCTCCTTTTCTGGCCTCCCCCACTCGGCCCCTATCTCTGCTGGTATATGTATGCCCTCGAAATGATTAAGTAAACCTTTTACAGCTTTTAAAACACAGTATCAGCGTTGAGACATAACCACCAACTGAATCCTATAAATGCTTGGCAGCACAGCCTAAGAAGTCTTTCTTAGCTCCAGCTAAGTGAGCCAACTGACTAACAGTGAAGGAACAGACAACTGCCTTTAGTTTCCGACGAACTCTTGGGTCCACACCCAGTGAATTTCACCTAAAAGTCCTTAAACTTTTGCAATACCAAATGACACACACATATGATTATAATCCTATTACCTGATTCCAGATTTCATAAACCACGTAGAAGTAAGTGTAGCACAGCGTCAGGCCAAAGTTCAAGCAGCCATATGTTCAGCATATGTGTACTTAGCCCTCCAATACCATCCTTCTGCTTGGCCAAGCACGGGGAAACCCAGAAATTTCAATTCTCTCTCACTACCAGTATCATGGCAAACCAAACCAAAAAAAAAGAAAGAAAAAAGTGGCAAGCAAACAGGTTTTGTCCCACTGTCCTGTCCTCCAAATGTATCCCGTCTTTGTCAGAGCTCTCAATTATTTTCCTCATATATTCAAGATACACGAACTCGCTTCCACCTGACAGTTCCAACGATCTCCTGTCCCACTGGAGGCCCCCCCACTTGGTATAACTGTCCACAAGGCCCTAGCCTGAGAGCCTCGAGGTCTCTACTGCCCACCCGGGAAAGGCCCCACTCGCAACCCCACACGCCTACACAACCCCCTCGGACTCCAGACACTGGCCCAGACCTCCTCTCACAACGCCCCCAGTCCATCTGGGGCGAGATCATTCCATCCCTGGCCCCGCCATCCACCCGGCTGCCCAGCCCACACACCCTCTCGCCGGGTGGCGGACGACGGGGTGCGACTGAGGGGCGCACGGGCTGGGGGGTGTGTGTGCTCGGTTGCCCGCGCTGTGCACGTTCGTGCGACGCGTGTCCACGTCTGAGCGCATGGCTGTGTGTGCGGCGGGGCCAGGTCCTCCGCCCGCCCGGGTCCAGGGCCCCGCCGTCCCCTCGCTGGGCTGGGAGCTCCTCACCTTCCTCGGCGCGACCACAGCTACGCCTGTCTCCAGCTCCTTCCGCGCAGCCACTCATCGGCGTCCCGCGCCCGCTCCGAATATATACCCTCATCCGGGGGGCCGCGGCGGCGGGGCGGGCCGGGAGCGGGGGCCAAGGGGAACGCCAGCCCCGGCCACCCCGCCCCTCTCGCCACGACTAGTGGCTGCCGGCGCCGGGAGGAGTGGAAGCCGACCGCCCAGACACGTCAGCGTCCGGAGCGCAGATGACGACGCGGACGCAGCCGGGGGCGCCGAGGCGGGGCTAGGGACGGGGGCCGGGCGTGAAAGGAGTAACCCGCCAGGGTGGGGCGGGGCCTAGTGCGTCACTCATTCTCTGGCCCAATGGGGATAGTCCTGGAGCGCAGTCGGCTGGCGGCCCCGTCCCTCCAGCGCACTGGCTGAGGCTGGAGGATATTAGTTGGGTCCGCTAGGAGGGGCCACGCCCGGGCCGGCAGAGAGCGCCTACTGGGTCCCAGGACTCCTGATGTCCCTAGGTTGTACTGAGAGGTGCGAGCCCGAGGCTTTTGGCCCAGCGGCACGAGGCACAAGCGGGCCACAGAGATGGGCAGGGAGCTGTGTCCCCAGGGTGGCGGATTTCCGAGCCACCCACGCGGATGGTTGGGAAAGAGCGGCGGATTTTCCTGCGGAGAAACTTTCAGGGCGGGCCTGGCGCGCTCTCTGACCTTGGGCTATTTTGTGTGCAGTTCGCAAGATGCATGACCGGGCTCCAAACTCGCTCTCTGGTTGTGTTTTGGCTCCCAAGAAGGTGAAGCCAGGCCTTTTTTCTTTAGCACAAGCAGACAGGAAAGGAGAGAGGAAATGCAAACAAAGGTATTAGGTAACCTAAGGCAGTATAAGCCGGGGGTCATCTTTGTGAGTCTGCAGACAACGTAGCTAGGCTTCAGTACTCTGCAGAAAGATGGCTGAGGGCCTAGATGACCTCCCAGGCCATTCCAGGACCAGTGTTTACAGTCCTGTTACATAACCTAGTGTACACACAGGTTATTATATGTTCAGCACTGTGCCCTTGGAAGCTATGTTTACATTTAAAGTTGTGTTGCATTTTGCAGTTTTTGCAAGAAGTGGGATATGTTGAAATACGAAAACACCTAAATTTAACATACCACCTATCATAAAGAGATTCAGGCGCCTTTCTTCTACTTTCTTGAGTGCAAAGGCCTTTTCGTTCCCTTTACCAGTTGCATAATCACCCACTGCCTCAAGTAACAACAGAAAAACTTAAACTTGGTAAGTAATGGTTGTAGATTTACATTCAGGAGATTGAATACTCTCCATCTCTCATGATCCTGGAACTTCATTTGTTTCTTTGAAAGAAGAATACTGTAGTGATTGGTTTACAGTGTAGTGATTGGTTTCTTAACCACGGGATCCGAAGACAATTTCAGCTTCTTTATTGCTTGTGATCTTTGGCAAGCTACTTGTGCGATCAGTTTTCTCATCTATAAAAAACAGACAATAAAGATGAAAATGCCATTTGGTGGTTGTATTAAACCAATCGATATAAATGAAGTATGTAAAACAGTAAACACTAAATAACTTTTAGTTATTATTTATTATTGAGTACTTATAAAAATTCAAACTAGGAGACCCAGATTCAAAATCAGTCTATACTTACTAACTGTGTGACTTTGGGTAAGTCATTTAACCACTCCAAACTCCAATGTCCTTTTATGAAATGAAGCTAATACCTATTTCACATGGGTGTAGTAAAAAGTGAGAAAGAACCTAAGATAATGGCTGGAATATTACAGGCATTCTATAAGTCTTAGATGAATGACTGAGTAAAGAGCAAAATTATTAGTTAGAAATCCTTTAAAGAAAAAAGGTAGAACTGAGGTCTGGCTCAAATGTTTTTAATGAACTACTATAAAATCAAATTTGTACTTTTGCCCTTTTTTGCTGAAGTTTCATTTGTTTGTTATTCCGGTTAGTAGGCATAAGAGGGGCCATAATCTCATCTTGCCAGCTAAATGTCCAGAAATTTCTCACACTAGAGTTATATCTGTCCTTCAAAATACTGTTTGTATACATGGTCTTTTAAGAGCCGATTGAAGAAAACAAGGCAGCGATGCTCACTCTACCTATTGATTTTTCGACATTACACCAAAGGTATCAGCTAATGAAGTTAGACAACAGAAATCATAAGAGGCTTATGAATTCGAAAAATATATATAAAATTTAAAAAATACATTTTGAGAATTCTAAAAAGTAGTAAAACTACTTCGACTTGCAAATGACAAGAGAGAATACCTGCAAAACCCTAAAGAGTCAACGATAAGACTAACCATAAAATTTTGATTAGTGTATTAGTCCGTTTTCACACTGCTATCAAGAGATACCCAAGACTGGGTAATTTATAAAGAAAAGAGGTTTAATTGACTCACAGTTCTGCATGGCTGCAGAGGCCTCAGGCAACTTACTATCAGGATGGAAGGCACCTCTTTACAGGGCAGCAGGAGAGAGAATGAGCACTGAGTGAAGGGGGAAGCCCCTTATAAAACCATCATATCAGCCAGGCACGGTGGCTCACGCCTGTAATCCCAGCACTTTGGGAGGCTGAGGTGGGTGAATCACGAGGTCAGGAGTTTGAGATCAGCCTGGCCAACATAGCGAAACCCTGTCTCTATTAAAAATACAAAAATTAGCCGGGTGTGGTGGTACGTGCCTGTAGTCCCAGCTACTTTGGAGGCTGAGGCAGGAGAGTCGCTTGAACCTGGGAGGCGGAGGTTGCAGTAAGCCTAGATTTCACCACTGCACTCCAGCCTGGGTGACAGAGCGAGACTCCGTCTCCAAAAAAAGAAAAAAAAAACAGATATAATGAGAATTCAGTATCACAAGAACACTACAACGGAAACCATCCCGTGATTCAATTATCTCCACCTGGTCTGACCCTTGACACATAGAGATTATTACAATTGGAGGTGAGATTTGGGTGGGGACACAGAGACAAACCATATCAGTAAGGTAGCAAGTTATAAAATGAACATGTAGAAATCAGTAAATCAGTAGCTCTCATATACACACATTATAACATCTAGAAGACACGATGGTGGAGAAAATCCCATTTATAACAGCAAAAAAAAATAATAATAAGTATAAATTTAGTGCAAAATGTGCAAAACCTGTATAAGGAGAGTTGTAAAAGATGCCTGAAAGCCACATAAGATACTTGATCAAATGAAAAAATTCTGGAGCTATTTCATGTATGTTGCAGATATGAACAAATGACTAAATAAATTGATTTTGGTCATTGTGCTATGGTTATGTAAAAGAATGTTTATGTTCCTAGGAAAGACATACCAAAATATTTAGGAGTAAAAGAATACGATGTCTGCAATTCTTAAATGACTCAGAAAGATCAGGAGCGATGGCTCATGCCTGTAATCCCAACACTTTGGGAGGCCAAGGCGAGAGGATCACTTGAGTGTAGGAATTTGAGACTAGCCTGGGCAACATGGCAAAACCCCATCTCTCCAAAAAAAAAAAAAATTGCTGGGCATGATGGTATGTGCCTGTGGACCCAGCTACTCCCAAGGCTGAAGCAGGAGTATCGCTTTGGTCCAGGAGGTTGAGGCCGCAGTGAGCTGTGATCATGCCACTGCACTTCAGCCTGGGTGTCAGAGTGAGACCCTATCTCAAAAAAATAAATAAATAAAAGGCTCAGAAAGAAATATATGTGCATACACACATGGGGGTAGGCAAGGAAGAAATTTGGGAGGCGAAGTAAATAATAAAGTAAATGGAGGAAAATACAATAGTTAATTTAAAGGGTATTTAGAACTTTATACTGTTCTGCAAGTAAGATTGAAATTATATAAAATTTTAAAATACAACCAACGGTGGAGTTGTTCATTACCAGTCCAACACAAAAGGAAATCTTTAACCTATAGAGCACACAGCTCTGAAGGGAAAGGATCCAGGAAAGGTGTGACAGTGCATAGAATAACATATCTGTCCCATGTCGCAAGCCTTCTGGCATCTGGTCAGAATGCCACATCACCTGAGAAGCTGTAAATGCCACCAGCAAGTCCTGTTTATGGTGGCAACCGTGCCTCCTTAGTACAGGAATAATGGTAGGGAAATGTTTTTCTGTGATTCTCAGCCTTCTAGTTGGATACAGTGGAGGCTTAGATGAAGAGCACAGAAACCTGTACAGAGAGGGCATTGCCTGGAATCCCTCCATGTTTATATATGGATGTCTCTGAAGTTGAACTATTCTCTTAAGCACAAACTGACATATGTTCAGCATGCAAAAAAGAACAAACTGATGTTTGCTCAAAGTATGTTTATTTGGCTGCTCTGTGCTAGACTTCGTGATAGACACCCTAGGATAGCAAAAGATTCTGTGTCCTCAAGGGCTTTATAGTGCAATAATAGAGATAGGAGAGATGTTTCCTTTTCAATGCAGACAGTCATAAGCGTCATAATGAATGCACAAATAAAGGATTTCAGAGCTCAGAGGAGGGAAAGAATGAAGGAATGAAGAGGTTTCCGAAAAGGACACCCAGAAGGTTTGGGAAAGAGGCAGGAGGCAAAGGACAGCCTCACTCCTCACAGGAGGCTGCCGTTTGATACGCATCCTTGGGGTTGGAGGCTTTCATGTGTTTTCCTACTTGTAACACCATCACCTTTTCTAACTCTTGCTGCCTCCTTAATAAAAAAGACTAAGATATTTGTACTCAAGTAAAGAACGTAGAAAGTAAGACATCTGGCCGGGCGCAGTGGCTCATGCCTGTAATCCCAGCACTTTGGGAGGCTGAGGCGGGCAGATCACATGAGGTCGGAAGTTTGAGACCAGCCTGACCAACATGGAGAAACCCTGTCTCTACTACAAATACAAAATTAGCCAGGTGTAGTGGTGCATGCCTGTAATCCCAGCTACTTGGGAGGCTGAGGCAGAAGAATCACTTGAACCCGGGAGGCGGAGGTTGCAGTGAGCTGAGATGGTGCCATTGCACTCCAGCCTGGGCAACAAGAGCGAAACTCCATCTCAAAAAAAAAAAAAAAAAAAAAAAGTGATATATTTACTTAAGGGTTGCTATTAAATAAGCTGTAAAATTTGAAACACCAAAAATGGAATATTTACCAAAAGGGATGTATTTTCAGCAGTGTTATGATCTCAGCTTGGTGTTCCAAAAGATAATATTTCATCTAGATAGATAGATAGAGAGATCCATAGATAGAGCCGGGCACGGTGACTCACACCTGTAATCCAAGCATATGGGAGGCCAAGGCAGGTGGATTGCCTGAGCCCAGGAGGTCAAGACCAGCCTGGGCAACATGGAGAAACCCTGTCTCTACCAAAAATACAAAAAATTAACTGGTGTGCTGGTGTGCACCTGTGGTCCCAGCCACTTGCGAGGCTGAGGCAGGAGAATTACTTGAGCCTGGGAGGCAGAGGTTGCAGTGAGCCCAGACTATACCACTGCACTCCAGCCTGGACGACAGAGTGAGATCCACATCTCAAAAAAAAAAAAAAAAAGGAACAGGTATATAGAAGCTGTGAGACCTGGAAAAAAATCACCTAAATTCCCTGAACTTCAGTTTCCTCATCTACAAAATTGAAATATGGAGTTGGAAAGAGAATTAAAAGAGAAAAAGCCTAGTACACAGTAGCTATTCAATAAATATTAGGTGAATACAAGGTCAGGAGTTCAAGACCAGCCTGACCAACATTGTGAAACACTGTCTCTACTGAAAATACAAAAATTAGCCGGGCATGGTGGTGCGCGCCTGTAATCCCAGCTACTCAGGAGGCTGAGGCAGGAGAATCACTTGAACTCGGGAGGTGCAGGTTGCAGTGAGCTGAGATGGCGCCATTGTACTCCAGCCCAGGTGACAGCAAGACTCCATCTCAAAAAATAAATAAATAAATAAATAAATGTTAGGTGAATAAATGAAAGATAGAAGGAAAGAAAGAAAAAAGTGAAATGAAATAGTCCTGTATTAAAAATATAGAATCAGCCTGGGCTAGGTGGCTCATACCTGTAATCCAGCACTTTGGGAGGCTGTGGTGGGTGGATCACCTAAGGTCAGGAGTTTGAGACCAGCCCGACCAACATGGCAGAACCTCGTCTCTACTAAATACAAAAAATTAGCCAGGAGTGGTGGTGAGCACCTGTAATCCCAGCTACTTAGGAGGCTGAGGCAGGAGAGTCACTTGAACCCAGGAGGTGGAGTTTGCAGTGAGCCAAGATTGTACCATTGCACTCCAGCCTGGGCAATTAGAGTGAAACTCTGTCTCAAAAAAAAAAGCAGAATCATACCGCGATAAAGGGAGAGATGTTTTAAGTGGGCCATTACTACAAACAAAAAAATTCAAGACATACAAGAATAGGTTTTATGTTTTGTCTTTTAGGGACAATAGAATTATGGTGATTTTTATATTCTTTTGGATGATTTTGAGGGGTTATTTTCTAAATATGCTCCAGAGAAAGTTGTTTTATAATTAGGAGAATTTTTTTTTTTTTTAATTTCAGAAGAGCAGGTATGCTAACAACTTAAAAAGCTGCTTCCTTGATTGTTCTTCCCTGAAGTCATGACAGATATGTGCCAGTCTGACCACACTCTCTTGCTTAGTACAAGTAATGATCCACCACCCAGGGTTTTTTGTTTTTGTTTTGTTTTTGAGACAGGGTCTCGATCTGTTGCCCAGGCTGGAGTGCAGTGGCACGATCTCAGCTCACTGCATCCTCCACCTCCCGGGTTCAAGTGATTCTCATGCCTCAGCCTCCCAAGTAACTGGGATTACAGGCATGTGCCACCATGTGTGACTAATTTTTATATTTTTAGAGAGACGGTTTCACCACATTGTCCAGGCTGGCCTTGAACTCCTGGCCTCAAGTGATCCGCTCACCTCTGCCTTCCAAAGTGCTGCGATTTGCCTGGCCCCACCAAGATTTTTTGAACAGTAGGCTGGTATTAGCAAGTATACACTAGAGGAGTCTTCCCTCCATTGTCCTGAATGCAATGGCCTCAGCTAGTCCACTGAACTTCTGCAAATGTCCAGATTATTTCCCAGCTGTATAGACAACACACCAGGAGAAAGTCCGGCTCAACTCAAGGCTCTGTTCAATGCAAGGCCTGAGCATTCATGAGATCACTGTTTCTGCGAGCCTCAAACAAATGGGTGGGGTGGGATTAGCGTTTTGACTTTCCTGTTGACAGTTTCCTAGGACATGAGTACTTCATTCTCCCAAGAGATCATCCTGATGTAGCTTACCACTTCTTCCACACTATAAATTTTCTGTACTTCAGAGTGTGTTTTGAAATTCTGTGGAATGATGAGTACACTCTATTAAATGACAAATTTTTTTTTTTTTTTTTTTTTTTTTGCCCAGTGTTTTCCACACCCTTCTAAAGTATATGCTGTCCTTCAGAGGGTTAAGTTGTCAGAAAAATATTTGTGCATCTACAGTGTGTGGGATGCTGGGGATGATATACAAAGATGAGTAAACGTACAACCTCTCAAAACTGATTATAACGTAAGAATCACATAAATAACAAAATGGAATGAACAGGAGAGAAAGCAGGCAAGAAAGTGTGGGTGTGCCAGGTGCAGTGGCTCACACCTGTAATCCCAGCACTTTGGGAGGTCAAGATGGGCCAATAGCTGGAGCTCAGGAGTTTGAGACCTGCCTGGGCAACATGGCAAAACCCTGCCTCTACAAAAAATACAAAAATTAGCCAGGTATGATAGCATGTGCTTGTGGTCCCAGCTACT